>NC_143027.1:85645000-85845000 GCF_057628025.1 Oncorhynchus mykiss
ACCATCCCCACTCTCTCACTGTGACCATCCCCACTCTCTCACTGTGACCATCCCCACTCTCTCACGGTGACCATCCCCACTCTCTCACTGTGACCATCCCCACTCTCTCACGGTGACCATCCCCACTCTCTCACTGTGACCATCCCCACTCTCTCACTGTGACCATCCCCACCCTCTCACTATGAGTTTCCCCCCCTACATTTCCCTCCCTCTCTCTCCTGAGCTTTCCTATAGTAGCCTCCTAATAACTCACTGCCCCAACCATTCCAGATCGATTAATAAACTTCTCAAGACTGCCGCAGGAGAGAAAATAAACCTTTGCTCTCCTTTAATGACGACTGTAAAGCGGAGGCAATCATGGTATCCCTTCCGTGACATTTCCACGTTCCTGTCTGCTCCACTTACCAGAGACAAACGACCGGGAAACAGGCCGCTATAGAGATGAAGCACCCCCCACCACCCCCACCCCCCTCCACCCCAGTCATTACGGCTGTCACCAGGGCCATTTCCATAGTGAAGAATCTGAAACAATAAACGACACCGGGCCCTTTAATAACTGTTAAGGAATCGCATTTGGAAAATTGCATCGAAGCAATAACCTTTTTCTCCCTGTAATTAGATGACAGAGAGGGTCCCGCTTTTAATTAAGCCAGGAATTTATAGTGGAGCAGCCACACGTCAAAGTGCAGATTAGCGCCGCATAGTTCATGGAGCAACCGAAGCCAAATTTGAACAGAGTTGGTCTGGCAGTCGGACCTTCGACTCGCTTCTGCGCTCCGTGATGCATAGATGGTGTTAATCAATGTTACAGCACCTGGACAGCTAGCATCTATTAGATAGGTTCTGAATGGGGGTCAACAACATGGGAAATAATGTCTGGGGAAGCATGTTAACGGGGAAATTGAGGCCCTGGAATGGTGTGTGTTCGTGTGTGTGTGTGTGTGTGTGTGTGTGTGTGTGTGTGTGTGTGTGTGTGTGTGTGTGTGTATGCACCACTTCAAGCAAGAGATTGACGAGTGAGCAAAACCGTAGGACCATGTTTTAGTGCAGTTTCAATAAATGTGGCAATTTATCTGCAGTTTATAATGGGTCATTATGAAGACCATGAAAAGAAGAGTAACTGTTGTTATACACAGTGGAGACCACCCATTCATTTCACTGTCATCTGTCTAGTAACACTCATTAGAAGACAAGCAAGGATGGACATTATCCAAACATTAAACATAGAATAGAATGGAGTGGAATTCACCAGGACCTCCTAGACTTTCTTCAGCCATTATACAGATTGGCATTCATTGTCTAGTTTTAGGAAAAGGTGTTAATTCTCTTCTTTGCAGCCTTCTGGCAATTCATTAAAGAGATTCTACAGTACTTTTGTATACTTTTAACCAGTAGTTCTGAAAGTAGGGCTCATGAGGTAAGAGTGGTCCCTGGAAATTGCATACTAAGTCACATACGTGCAGATATGTTCACCGCATCATTGCTCTCTCGCTCCCTCTGCTATGTGTGCATCTTGCTAGCTGTCACTCAAATGGCTGACGCTCATTGGCTAGAACTCGAATTGCTAGGGGGCTGGCCCACGTGGTGGAAAATGTATGGCAAATGGCGCAGCACAGGTTCCTGAAAAAAAGTTGCCTTCAAACTAGGTACTTCGTGGCTAATTGAGGCGAGGCAGTAATTCTGCTCATAGATTGTGCATGTATGAACTACACATTGACACAAGCCAATGGGCATGAAGAGAATGCACCCAACCCACCACACTACACCGCCCCCACCAACATGCTCTGAGCCAATGGGTATGAAGAGAATACACCCAACCCACCACACTACACAGCCCCCACCAACATGCTCTGAGCCAATGGGCATGAAGAGAATACACCCAACCCACCACACTACACAGCCCCCACCAACATGTGTCCCTCTGCTCTGAGCCAATGGGTATGAAGAGAAAACACCCAAGCCACCACACTACACCGCCCCCACCAACATGTGTCCCTCTGCTCTGAGCCAATGGGTATAAAGAGAAAACACCCAACCCACCCCACTACACCGCCCCCCACCAACATGCTCTGAGCCAATGGGCATGAAGAGAATACACCCAACCACCACACTAGACAGCCCGGACAAACATGTGTCACTCTGCTCTGAGCCAATGGGCATGAAGAGAATACACCCGACCCACCACACTACACAGCCCCCCACCAACATGCTCTGAGCCAATGGGTATGAAGAGAAAACACCCAACCCACCACACTACACCGCCCCCACCAACATGCTCTGAGCCAATGGGTATGAAGAGAAAACACCCGACCCACCACACTACACAGCCCCCACCGACATGCTCTGAGCCAATGGGCATGAAGAGAAAACACCCAACCCACCACACTACACAGCCCCCACCAACATGCTCTGAGCCAATGGGCATGAAGAGAAAACACCCAACCCACCACACTGCACAGCCCCCACCAACATGTGTCCCTCTGCTCTGAGCCAATGGGTATGAAGAGAAAACACCCAACCCACCACACTACACAGCCCCCACCAACATGCTCTGAGCCAATGGGCATGAAGAGAAAACACCCAACCCACCACACTGCACAGCCCCCACCAACATGTGTCCCTCTGCTCTGAGCCAATGGGTATGAAGAGAAAACACCCAACCCACCACACTACACAGCCCCCACCAACATGCTCTGAGCCAATGGGCATGTAGAGAATACACCGACCCACCACACTACACAGCCCCCACCAACATGCTCTGAGCCAATGGGTATGAAGAGAATACTCCCAACCCACCACACTACACAGCCCCCACCAACATGCTCTGAGCCAATGGGTATGAAGAGAATACACCCAACCCACCACACTACACAGCCCCCACCAACATGTGTCCCTCTGCTCTGAGCCAATGGGTATGAAGAGAAAACACCCAACCCACCACACTACACAGCCCCATACCAACATGTTCTGAGCCAATGGGCATGAAGAGAATGCACCCGACCCACCAAACTACACAGCACCCACCAACATGTGTCCCTCTGCTCTGAGCCAATGGGTATGAAGAGAATACACCCAACCCACCACACTACACAGCCCCATACCAACATGTTCTGAGCCAATGGGCATGAAGAGAATGCACCCGACCCACCAAACTACACAGCACCCACCAACATGTGTCCCTCTGCTCTGAGCCAATGGGTATGAAGAGAATACACCCAACCCACCACACTACACAGCCCCCACCAACATGTGTCCCTCTGCTCTGAGCCAATGGGAATGAAGAGAATACACCCAACCCACCACACTACACAGGCCCCCACCAACATGCTCTGAGCCAATGGGCATGAAGAGAATGCACCCGACCCACCACACTGCACAGCCCCCACCAACATGTGTCCCTCTGCTCTGAGCCAATGGGAATGAAGAGAATACACCCAACCCACCACACTACACAGCCCCCCACCAACATGCTCTGAGCCAATGGGTATGAAGAGAATACACCCAACCCACCACACTACACAGCCCCCACCAACATGCTCTGAGCCAATGGGCATGAAGAGAATACACCCAACCCACCACACTACACAGCCCCCCACCAACATGCTCTGAGCCAATGGGCATGAAGAGCTGCTGATTTCCTGGCCTGTGTTTACCTGCCATACCAACAACCACATCTGCTTCAGCCAGGAAGGCTGTATATGTGTGTGTGTGTGTGTGTGTGTGTGTGTGTGTGTGTGTGTGTGTGTGTGTGTGTGTGTGTGTGTGTGTGTGTGTGTGTGTGTGTGTGTGTGTGTGTGTGTGCGTGTGTGAGTGTGTGTGTGTGTGTGTGTGTGTGTGTGTGTGTGTGTGTGTGTGTGTGTAAGGGGGAATGGGACACAGATTCAAAAGGGTATGTTTTTATGTCAACGGCTGCATGTCCACACGTGTTTTGAATATCCTGCATGGTCTGTCGAACAGCAAACCTCAATTTGTGCATAGTGGAAAACACTCACAGTCACAATGTGCAGCCCAGTATCAACTGATAAGTGTCAGTCTGTGACACTTTTGCAAAAAGAAGAGTTACTAAACATGACTGATGAATCATTGCAGCAGCAACAACAAGGTGAGACAACGGAGTGGGAAAAGACACAGCAAACAGAACATAATATACTAGCAGGCCCTGAATGGAGGAGGGCAGCATCTCTCCCACCCAAACACCTTCTGATACCCTCTGAAAACATCCTGTTAGGGGATGCTGATGTCATCCACCCCTAAACCCCTTGTCCATCCTCCACCCTCCAGGACTCATCTCAATCTCAGACCACAATCCCAGAGGGCTAATGGCAGATTGGGGCTACTGAGTCTTGGAGGAGTTATTATCTCAGATTAGAAGAGGGTCTGTGACTGCAGCCCTATGGCACCTCCCTCAGCAAAGGTCACACTTCACAACGAGGGAAGAGATCATTTAATTTGTCTATCCCTCCCTTCCATCCCCTCCTCCATCTCTCCATCCCCTCCTCTATCTCTCCATCCCCTTCTCTATCTCTCCATCTGCTCCTCTATCTCTCCATCCCCTCCTCTATCTCTCCATCCCCTCCTCTATCTCTCCATCTGCTCCTCTATCTCTCCATCCCCTCCTCTATCTCTCCATCCGCTCCTCTATCTCTCCATCCCCTCCTCTATCTCTCCATCCCCTCCTCTATCTCTCCATCTGCTCCTCTATCTCTCAACGAGGGAAGAGATAATTTAATTTGTCTATCCCTCCCTTCCATCCCCTCCTCCATCTCTCCATCCCCTCCTCTATCTCTTCATCCCCTTCTCTATCTCTCCATCTGCTCCTCTATCTCTCCATCCCCTCCTCTATCTCTCCATCCCATCCTCTATCTCTCCATCCGCTCCTCTATCTCTCCATCCCCTCCTCTATCTCTCCATCCGCTCCTCTATCTCTCCATCCCCTCCTCTATCTCTCCATCCCCTCCTCTATCTCTCCATCCGCTCCTCTATCTTTCCATCCGCTCCTCTATCTCTCCATCCCCTCCTCTATCTCTCCATCCCCTCCTCTATCTCTCCATCCACTCCTCTATCTCTCCATCCCCTCCTCTATCTATCCATACCCTCCTCTATCTCTCCATCCCCTCCTCTATCTCTCCATCCCCTCCTCTATCTCTCCATCCGCTCCTCTATTTCTCCATCCCCTCCTCTATCTCTCCATCCCCTCCTCTATCCTCCATCCCCTCCTCTATCCCTCCATCCCCCCTCTCCCCTTCTATCCCTCCATCCCCTCCTCTATACCTCCATCCGCCCTCTCCCCCTCTATCCCTATATCCCCTCCTCTATCCCTCCATCCCCTCCTCTATCTCTCCATCCCCCCTCTATCCCCCCACCCCCTCCTACATCCCTCCATCCCCGCTCTCCCCCTCTATCTCCCTCCTCTATCCCTCCACCCCCTCCTCTATCTCTCCATCCCCCACTCTATCCCTCCACCCCCTCCTCTATCTCTCCATCCCCCTTTATCCCTCCACCCCTCCTCTACCTCTCCACCCCCTCCTCTATCCCTCCACCCCCTCCTCTATCCCTCCATCCCCCCTCTATCCCTCCACCCCCTCCTCTATCTCTCCATCCCCTCCTCTATCCCGCCACCCCCTCCTCTATCCCTCCATCCCCTCCTCTATCTCTCCATCCACCCTCTATCTCGCCATCCCCTCTTCTAAACAGTCAATCATAAATCAGCCCAGCTATGGCCCAAGAACAAACCCTTAAGTATGCATTTAATTGCTAATATTGAATGCCCTCTCCATGCTCTGAATCATCCATGGATCGGACCTAAAATGATTAAATGACCGTAAAGGAAAAGTTGCCTGGTGCTAAATGCTAACCAGGGGCTAGTATGCTAGATGCTAAATGCTATCTCAGGGGCCGTGGCTGTGGCTGTGCAGTTGTGTCCCTCGTGGCTGCACTGATTTGTGGGTCATGGTGTGGGTGACATTATCCTCTGGTCCGTTGTTCCAGTCACTCGGCATTACTAGACGTCCCTCACACCTCGGCCATTTTCTGGGGTCTGTGTACTGAGCCCACACACGCAAGCACCGCCACTGACGTGCACACACACACACACACACACACACACACACACACACACACACACACACACACAGACAGACAGACAGACAGACAGACAGACAGACAGACAGACAGACAGACAGACAGACAGACAGACAGACAGACAGACAGACAGACAGACAGACAGACAGACAGACAGACGCACGCACACACACACACACACAAAGACAAAGACACACACGCTGTTGCCCAAATGTTTGTACATTCCTGTACATACACCCAATCAATAACACACATGGTTTTTCCCTCTCTGCTGTGGGGTTGGTTTTTCCCTCTCTGCTGTGGGGTTGTTTTTTCCCTCTCTGCTGTGGGGTTGGTTTTTCCCTCTCTGCTGTGGGGTTGGTTTTTCCCTCTCTGCTGTGAGGTTGGTTTTTCCCTCTCTGCTGTGGGGTTGGTTTTTCCCTCTCTGCTGTGGGGTTGGTTTTTCTCTCTCTGCTGTGGGGTTGGTTTTTCCCTCTCTGCTGTGGGGTTGGTTTTTCCCTCTCTGCTGTGGGGTTGGTTTTTCCCTCTGTGCTGTGGGGTTGTTTTTTTTAGGGGTGAACACTTCCCTAAAATGCCCACGGAAACACAAGGACATGATCATGATCATTGTGTAATGTAATCTTCCCTATCCATGATACATGGCCCTGAACCCTCTTCAGAGCTATTGTGTAACACTGATCATTAGTCAAAATCATCTATATACTGTATGTGTAAACAAGTTCCTCATCCTCACACAGTCCTCCATCTCCTCTCCATTCAGGGTGCTGGATGTGGATTTGGCTGCAGGAGTTGGAGTCCCTCCCCTGGGCTGCAGAGACACTCCTCTCCCTCTCTCTCCTTGCAGCTGGAGATCCTAGAGCCAGATGCTCTGCCACCCAGCCCTCTGTCCCCTCTCTCTCTCTTCCAGGAGGACAGAGCCCTGAGAGGGGGATGACAAACGCCTCTGCTTCCTCCTACTGACGGGTCTGGACCACCCGACTCCAGCCCAGAGCTGCTCCAACCTCCAGCACAAGATGTTACTCTAATGAAAGTGTGTTGGCCTCTGATGGCTCCATATGTGTTTGTATTGGGAAATATGGCAGGGTGTCTGTGTAGTAGTGTGTGTGAGTGTGTGTGTGTGTGAGTGTGTGTGTGTGTGTGTGTGTGTGTGTGTGAGTGTGTGTGTGTGTGTGTGTGTGTGTGTGTGTGTGTGTGTGTGTGTGTGTGTGTGTGTGTGTGTGTGTGTGTGTGTGTGTGTGTGTGTGTGTGTGTGTGTGTGTGTGTGCACAAACAGCTGTACCTGTTCTTATCCGTGCCAGGCAGCACCATACCTCTCCCATCTGTCTCTGATAAACACACACACTACCACACACAAACCCACCACACACACTACCACACACACACACACACTGGACCATGCAACAGACCACATGGCCATCGATGACAAATGTTTTATCCTCTTCTGCACTTTGATCAACTTCAAATACTTCATAGAATCTGTCTTTGCAATGTTGTGTCTAGATGACTGTCTTTTTCCACTCAGCTGTCTTCAACACACAGACAAAACAACAATGACAAGTGTGGCAACAGTAGCAAGGACCAGAGACATCTCAATTATTGCTTAATTTAGTCAAAGCCTTGAAGTTAGCATGCCCGCTGTTGACAAACGTCAAACGCGTGTGTGTGTGTGTGTGTGTGTGTGTGTGTGTGTGTGTGTGTGTGTGTGTGTGTTCACCATTCTTAAACTGCCCACATCCATCATGCCATGTCTCTTTGGCAGAGTATGGGAGGCAGACAGCCTGACTAACACACAGTCAGTTAAATTGCCTGTTAAATTGTCCCAGTCCGCAGCTATTTTAGGTGTAGATAAAAACACTGCACTTTAAGCATGCACTTAAAGGCAGAAATCATCAAGTAAATGCCAGCCTCCCCAGAGAGAGATGGAGAGAAAGAGAGAGAGAGAGAGAGAGAGAGAGAGATGGAGATGGAGATGGAGAGAGAGAGAGAGAGAGAGAGAGAGAGAGATGGAGATGGAGATGGAGAGAGAGAGAGAGAGAGAGAGAGAGAGAGAGAGAGATGGAGATGGAGAGAGATGGAGATGGAGAGAGAGAGAGAGAGACAAGGACAGAGACAGAGACAGAGACAGAGAGAGAGAGAGAGAGAGAGAGAGAGAGAGAGAGAGACAGAGAGAGAGAGAGAGAGAGAGAGAGACAGAGAGAGAGACAGAGACAGAGAGAGAGAGAGAGAGACAGAGAGAGAGACAGAGAGAGAGAGAGAGAGAGAGAGACAGAGAGAGAGACAGAGAGAGAGAGACTACCTTGAAATCACAAAGGCCCTACTTTGTATAGAATAATAACTTTTTTAGATTGTAGGTAATTGGTGGCAATGGGAAGTTATTCTATTATTGTATATTATAATGGTTTATTAGCAGCTGTAACATTTTCTCCATAATGAAGACAGCAATTTACATTCAAAAGTTCAGTACTGGTAACTAATTCCATTTTGCATGAGAAATCCACAGCCATGCATGAATAGGTCGATATCTGATAGGAAACTTAATGAAGTTAGTCATTACAAAGTCCATTAGGCCCACACCTAAAAATAAACTCAAAAGCATAGGAGGGTAAATCAATGAACGGTGTTTTAATATGTCCCGGGTATCTGTATCTGCGCCTGTCCGGTCTTCCGTGTCCACCTCTCAGATGTGCTCATTAGGGGAGAAAATACAGATGAACCTCTCCAATGGCTCTGACATTTCCTTCTCCCAGACCAAATGGGAAAATAATACTCTTTCTTTTAGCATTAGTGTAATTTACAGGATCCGACTTTTGCTCCTTTTGGTTGTTCGACTGTTGAATGATTTGTATTATTTTTTTCTCACTGAAGCCTTGCTGTTTCTTTGAAAAGCCAAATTGTCTGGCGCCCATGTGAGACTCTACTAAGTTAATGATCTTATCTATGTTTTAGGTTCTTCATCAGCGCGGAAAATAGACTACTCATAAAACTGAAGAAATCAAATAAATCCTTCGTTTTGTGAGCTCAAAAAAACGATATATTTCGTCGCGACACCGGTTCGGAGCTGTCCGTTCAGCACCACGTCACATTCCACAAGGATCCACGGAACGCTGAGGTGGACAAAAACCTTCGAATGATAGGCCTACTTTTGCTGTTGTCCTATGTGATAACTAACCTTTGCACAGCACTGTAATTAAGAAAAACATCACTGGCACAAAGTTACCTGTCACCATGAAGCACTGAGTTTTTGTTATTTGTGCAGAAACATTCGTTGAAGGTGAGAACGCTTATGACTCTATTTCAGCGCTAGGGGGCAGCCACGCTCCACAAGCAGAACTAAGGGGAAGGTGAAATCACAGGGCTGAGTTTCTTCTGCAAGGTGCAGTGTCCAACGAGTCTGCCTTCCCAGGCCGACTGCATATCATCTCCAATAAACAATGATCATATTCAATTATTAAGAATCTAACAGTTAGTGAGTTCTCAAATCACAATATTTACTCTCTTTTCTTGCCTGCACTTTTACATAGAAGGCATGCGTAAAGTTACAACTCATTTTACTTTTACTATACTTAAAGACACCTCTGGAGAAAAAGACGCCACGTTATTAAGTTATATTACTGTATTCAAATCAAATCAAATCAAATGTATTTATATAGCCCTTCGTACATCCGCTGATATCTCAAAGTGTACAGAAACCCAGCCTAAAACCCCAAACAGCAAGCAATGCAGGTGTAGAAGCACGGTGGCTAGGAAAAACTCCCTAGAAAGGCCAGAACCTAGGAAGAAACCTAGAGAGGAACCAGGCTATGAGGGGTGGCCTGAGGGGTGGCCTGGCTGTGCCGGGTGGAGATTATAACTGGGATCAGTGCCACTATAATTGATCAGATTGTGAGAGAGTTAACACTGCTTTCAGCACGTCATAGGCCTACCTTATAGCTGCACTGGTGCAATGGCAAGATGTGGTTTAACTGTGCAGTTTTCTCAAACGTAGTGAGAGTAGATACACATAAAGCTATGTATCTTCCAACAGCGTTGACTGCAGACCACATTGGTAAACTCGCATATTTGAGCTGCATTAAGGAATCACGAGTGGTGGCAATTGTCTGTTTAAGATTTACTAGCTCTGCACCTTTTCTTCAGCCAAATTTATTTGTCTCCTTTACATATGTATAGAGGGAGGGAAATGTCTCCCCGGGGGAGGAGGACATGGAACTCTCAGCAGGAACAAACTAGGCCAAAAGTTAGTCTGAGGCCGGGGGGATTCATATCATTGTTGTTGGGTCACTGTGTGTGTGTGTGTGTGTGTGTGTGTGTGTGTGTGTGTGTGTGTGTGTGTGTGTGTGTGTGTGTGTGTGTGTGTGTGTGTGTGTGTGTGTGTGTCCAACTTCTATGGCTTTTGGGAAGCGCTCTGCAACATCTCCAGCGTGGCGTGACTCTCCATAGTCTGCAGCCGAGTAACAAATTACAGTCGCGGATTCCATGGAGCCCCGGCCTCGCCCCCGGAGTGGTGGTCTCAGTGGATGCCCCGGAGCAGCCGTCAAGGGGTGGGGAAAGGCGAGGGATAGCCTGCGTGTAAATCACCGCCTCAAAGCCCGGAATGGACTTTTCCCTGCCAAGGGAGGAGATCTCCCATTTTGTAAATCTTGATTCATTGTGAAGGGGAAGAGTGAGGAGGTGATTTGTTAAAAAACGCAACAACGGGGCGTCGGGGTTGGATAAGCTGAAATGCCACTGAAAGCAGTACTTTACTAGGAGTCGGAGTGGGCAGACAGGAGGACAATGTGCGGGGGATTGCGGGGGATTGGTCCATCTGTTCCTCTGACCAGAACAATCTGAGATGGGGCCAGCCTACGATGTAAACATTTTCAACACCATTCTCCGGTAGTATTAGGGGGATTGGTAAATCCCCAGCCCAAACAAAATCCCATGTGATTCGCATAAATGAAATGTGTATGATGTTGATAATGGTGCTGATGAAGATGGTGATGATGTTGATAATGGTGATGATGAACATGGTGATAATGGTGGTAATGGTGATGGTGATGATGATGCTAATGGTGATGATGAACATGGTGATAATGGTGATGATGAGGATAATGGTGATGGTGATGACGAAGATGTTGATAATGGTGATGATGAAGACGGTGATGAAGATGATGATGAAGATGGTGATGAAGATGATGATGAAGATGGTGATTATGATAATGGTGATGAGGAAGACGGTGATGAAGATGTGATGATGATGATGATGATGATAATAATGGTGATGAAGATGATGATGATGATGATGATGATGATGATGATGATGATGATGATGATGATGATGATGATGATAATTATGAATAAGACTGTTGGTCATCATCAGCAGCACTGTGCTATATAGTTGTAACCTGGTGAAGTAGACCTGGTTCAGAAATATTTAGTTTTTGTTTAAATGAAAATGCAGGTTTTTAGTCATCACCGTTGGAGCAGAAACGAGACCCAGTACCCTTAATCAACCCAATTCCTTCTTTAATTTAAATGATTTGGAATATTTGTTTCCCTCCACGATACTAAACTGATGCCAAGGCTGAACTCAGGGCATCCGAGCACGTGGCCAATTACACACACAGAGAACGCTCCATGGTTTGAGCCCATAAAATCTGTGTTTCGGCATATTACTCACTGTGTGTGTGTGTGTGTGTGTGTGTGTGTGTGTGTGTGTGTGTGTGTGTGTGTGTGTGTGTGTGTGTGTGTGTGTGTGTGTGTGTGTGTGTGTGAGAGAGAGAGAGAGGATTTAAATGACCCAATATATTTGCATTCAAATAATTTGCATTAAAATTCATTTTAGCAAGAATTTTCTCCAAATTATGTTATAGACATACAGATATAGGCCGATAACTGGTCGGTTGATTGAATTGGCTGGCAAATTCTAACATTATAAAGGTTATACAAGTATGTACTGTGAGTCATGCAATTGTATTACAGACTACTTGCATTAAGAGAGATTTTCATGTTTTAACGAATACCTGAGTTTTTATATGTGCATTAATATTTTATGATAGACCTATCTCATTCGGTCAAAAAGAGATAGGATAGTTCCTGTTAATAAATGCAAACGCTTTTAGTAAGTTATAAAGTAACACAACCTCCTGTTTCCAACAGATTTACATTGATTAAGATGAGTCATTCATTACGCCTAATAAAACGTGTGGGTTGTTCCGTAATGATCATGTTGTAAGTGCCGCTTGTCAGGCGTTCCCTGGGCCTGTTTGGCTCCTCAGATGTTGGGCTTGTGCTCACGCATCACGCTAATGCATTGCGACCGGGGCTCTCTCCTGCGACAAAGCCGTACAGCTGTCCTCAAATCAATAGATGTCAAAGAAATATGAAAACATGCAAGACAGGGAACTGAATTCCCGACCGCCGCGACTCCCCGCACCGAACGGGAAATGTGCTCCTATTCTCAAGACGGGATTAACCTCTATAGCCCAGCCTACACAAAAACTTCTGTACATGATTTCCATGGGATTTTCTCTCAGAAGAAGGACCGTTGCATCTGTTCTGGGGTCCGGTGTCGGATAGTATTAATTACGGCTCTTCATGTTCTCCGTGGCCTTGAACCACCTTTAATTAAAACCCTGATTAAGGAGACAGATCTAGACAAGCCTATTACCAGATGGGTTTCAAACAACAATAAACATTTTGGAGGACTTTATCTGCCGCTGCCTTGGCTTTGCTATGCTGCTCATGCACCCCACCGGTTGATGTCAAAGCAGCGCACTGAAAGTTGCTTGTAATTACGCGTCTGATTAGCACTAATTTCTGATTCTTATAGCTTCTTATAGATTTGAAAGGAGTATAAAGGATTGTATGTACAGGTCGTCAAATAAACGTTGTTGCTTTGCTGGGGGCAAACATAGGCCTATGCATAAAGCTGTACTAATACAACAATACGAGAGTTGCATAAAATCGACAATGAACAGCTGACCTGAAATAGGTCAAGTGTTTTTTCCATTAAGTAGAGGAAAGAGGAACTCATTTACACAAACATACAACTCACCGCATTGGGGGAAGAACCTGTAAAATGTCTTGAAATGCTGTAGCTTTCTTCCCTCATTTCTCAACGAGTTCTTTAATAATTCGATTATTTTTTTTTTTTACATCGAAGTTATTTAAAATAATGAAATTCATATGAAATATTGAAAGGTTATGAGATTGATTCATAGGCCCATTTATTTTATAGAATAATATATATATGGTGTTTTCATGCAATGGACTTCGACAGGCCCAGCTCTCCAGTATCCATCCTATAAGTCTCACCGCACATTTGTGATTTGTGAAAAAGCCACATCAATAATGCATGGTGTTACAGTCTATTCTAGAAAATAGCTTATTAGCAAGTTAAAATCCCACACATTATGCATAGTATCTTGCCAATGGTCAAAGTCATTATAGGATGTCGCACGGGCAGAACTATTTCTGCTCTCCTCGTCGCACTTTCATATTCAGAAATGAGGAATTTACAAATCAAAATCAGTTAAATTATCCTCCGAATATTTACTCCAGGATAAAATGTGTCAAGCAGACTGAGAGAGGGAGGAAGAAATGCATTCTTGCCTCTCTGAGTCCATTTTCCAGACGGTTTGTCGTCGTTATTGCCTGATTTAGTGTGCTTTGTTTTACATAGCCCAGTTATCTGTATGGATTCACAAGCAGCGCCACTGTTGTTTGTTGCCATTTAGAAATATCACCGAGACCCGGGTTGAGTTTGTCACTTTCGGTGTTTTATGTTCCGTCTCCGGTTCGCCCGGAACTACAGGAGACCACGTAGCGCAAAGCTTAATGACCTAACGCCATACACGCGTTTCATTTTTAAAATGCGCACATTTCTGTGACGGCTCTGTTTTGCCACGTTTCAGGAATTGTTTATTGATGGTCCCTATGCGCTCTCTCTCTCTCTCTCTCTCTCTCTCTCTCTCTCTCTCTCTCTCTCTCTCTCTCTCTCTCTCTCTCTCTCTCTCTCCTCCTTGCCCTTTCACTCTCCTGTTCTGTCTCCAATAGAGGCCCTGGCGCCATACAGATGTAGGAACTTAATTTGAGCCTGTTTGCTACAGCAGAACGGTGAATTATCATGTGGATTTGAAGGGGTTTTAATACACGTTTCGTATTTAGAAATTACAATCTTCAGGAGCATTTTTAAACCTTAAAGCAACAAGGTAATCAAACGAAGATCTACATCTGTATACATAAAACATACAAACATGCAAACACCTCCCCCCTCAACACACACCTTTATTTTTTAAATATATATATATTTTTACATTTGAATCATTTAGAAGACACGTATCTAGAGCGATTTACAGGAGTAATTATGGTTAAATTCCTTGTTCAAGGGCATATGGACACATTTTTTACCTAGTCGGCTCTGGATTAGAACCAGCGACCTTTCGGTTACTGGCCCAACGCTCTTAACCGCTATGCTACCTGCTGCACACACGCACACAAACACGCACGAACGCACGCACACACACCATTGTGGGTGAACTTGGCCTTATTAGTCCCTGAGGTACCAACACACTACAAGTGTAATTACCTTCCTCTGACTGCGTCCTGCAAAGCGTCCGGTCGGATCCATATCCAGGCTAATTCTCCTGTGCGCCAGGTGCTGTGGTTTGCTGCTTGCCCTGCAGTGACACAGGCAGACAGGGAGGTGCTGGCTGTGAGAGGAACCGAAGGGCAGGTGATTTCATTACTGAAAGCATGTCTATTTGTACCCCCTACCGCCTCGATTCGCCCGCTCCTCCAGAGCAGAACGGAGCCACAGTAAATCAAGATACTGCGCTAGATTAGAGTTCAACTAAATCTGCCGTAATTGCCATCCTCCCACTCCGACACACACCAGTTTACAAGTAGGTCTAACTGTGTGTTTGCTGTCTAATTGTCGGGGTATGTATGGGTGTGTATTTGAGGATACATGTGTCCATGCGTGTGCTTCTGTGTCTACGTCAGTGTATACAATGGGAATTTATGTTATACAATGCAACGTCCAAGGGGAGGTGGCAAGGGGAAGTCTGATAAATACGTCGATATTGAACGTTTTCTACGAAATTATCAAAAGCTTCAAATTTGAAGAATATGTGTTCATACCTTTCATGTTCCATTCAGTCTTGTGCTCAAACTATGAATATGGGGGAAACTAGGGCATTTAGGTGAGGTTGGGGACCGTTCACACTGCAGGGAGATACAGAGGGGTAGATGCCACGTCCTCAGATGATACTACAGCCAATACATCTCCACCAGACATGTGACAGGAAGGAGCTCTAAGCATTCCGTGAGCGAATAAGCAGTATGGATGGGCCATTTAACGCATGAAGAGCGGTGGAGCCCGTCAGTCTCGCTCCTTCCTCTCTATTCGTCTAGAATAGTTTATATGTCTATATACAACATCAATGTCTGCATCCTCAGCTGCTCTGTGAGAAATCCTGATGTTGGTCCTTGGATCACCCACTGCAGGTTGTTGTTTTATGACAAGGCCTTGGATGAATACCTATTGAAATAACTGAAAGTCTCTTAAATAACGCCAGGTGAACATTGGGTCTGGAACGTATAGGTAAATGATTTAAACATATGTATGTTGGATAAGGGCCTCCTTTGTGGCGCTGAATCCAGGCCAACATCATTTTATTAACAGACGTGTAATATACATACAGTATTTTGCCGTGCGTAATTAATTGCTGCGTTGTGGGGATCAGGCGCCCCAACACGTTTGTATTTTGAACGGTGCAATACGGTTCCATTAAACGTTATTAAAGCGCAGGGTGTGACGAGCTCTCATTTGTCTTGTCAGGACATCTGACAACCTCGTTAGCTCCCATTTTCCCCTGTCAGCTCACAGTGCAACACGGACACTGACTTCAGCCACTCCTGGCTAGTGAGTGAGAAGTGCGCCTGCTCAGCCCCTCACGAGACACAGCATTATTGTTGCCAGCATCAGGCATCAGAATCAATCACGGGAGAGCCTGCTTGGCAGGTGTCAATCTCGAGTTGAAAAAAAAAATTCAAGCCACTGTCAATCTTTAATCTAATTTCAAGGGTCAGAGATTTAGAGCAAATCCCCTCGTTAGTACTTTCCCTCTCGACTCTGTGAAAGGCTAGACTGACTGACCGATAGCGCCACCACAATTACAGCGTCCACTGTACAGACGTGGGCCTTTCATTTGTATATAGCAGAGATGTGAGGTGTGAGCATTTGTGTGCAAATGGTGGCTCTTGTTATATAGGGAAGAGCAGCGCTTAATGGCGGAGGGTTTTTCAGCTAGCTGCGCTTTCAGATCCAATTGTAGATCGAAGTCAGCCTTGTCACGTTGAGCCAAAGTGAATTCCTAACATCCAGGACGTGGCTGTCTACTCCGGACAAAATGCATCCAATCACCCCGGGGGAATTCGGATAATGGCTCGATCCAGGGCCAGGGAGCTGGGAGAAAACAAATCAAACCCTCCCTCCACACAGAGACGGAGGCTTATTAAAACATTTCACACATGATAGAGAGAGAGGGAGGGGAGAGACAGCGAGAGAGGGATAGGGAGAGAGGGGGGAGCGAGATAGAGAGAGGGGGAGAGAGAGAGAGAGAGAGAGAGAGAGAGAGAGGGGAGAGATGGAGAGAGAGGGAGGGGGATAGAGAGAGGGATAGGGAGAGAGGGGGGAGCGAGATAGAGGGAGAGAGAGAGAGAGAGAGAGAGAGAGGGGAGAGATGGAGAGAGAGGGAGGGGGATAGAGAGAGGGATAGGGAGAGAGGGGGGAGCGAGATAGAGAGAGGGAGAGAGAGAGAGAGAGAGAGAGAGGGGAGAGATGGAGAGAGAGGGAGGGGGATAGAGAGAGGGAGGGGAGCGAAATAGAGAGAGGGGGAGAGAGAGCAAGAGAGAAGGAGAGAGACATGGGGAGATAGAGAGTGAGAATGAGAGAGAGAGATGGAGTGATGGGGAGCTAGAGAGAGAGAGAGAAGCAGAAAAGGAGGGACAGAGAGGAGCAGTGGAGAGGGAGAGAGGGGGAATCGAGAGGAGCAGTGGAGAAGGAGAGAGGGGGAATAGAGAGGAGCAGTGGAGAGGGAGAGAGGGGGAATAGAGAGGAGCAGTGGGGACAGAGAGGAGCAGTCTAGAGGGAGTGAGGTGGAACAGAGAGGAGCAGTGGGGACAGAGAGGAGCAGTCTAGAGGGAGAGAGGTGGAACAGAGAGGAGCAGTGGGGAATAGAGAGGAGCAGTGGAGAGGGAGAGAGGGGGAATAGAGAGGAGCAGTGGAGAGGGAGATAGGGGGAATAGAGAGGAGCAGTGGAGAGAGAGAGAGGGGGAATAGAGAGGAGCAGTGGAGAGGGAGACAGGGGGAATAGAGAGGAGCAGTGGAGAGAGAGAGGGGGAATAGAGAGGAGCAGTGGAGAGGGAAAGAGGGGAAATAGAGAGGAGCAGTGGAGAGGGAGAGAGGGGGAATAGAGAGGAGCAGTGGAGAGGGAGAGAGGAGGAATAGAGAGGAGCAGTGGAGAGGGAGAGAGGGGGAATAGAGAGGAGCAGTGGAGAGGGAGAGAGGAGGAATAGAGAGGAGCAGCAGAGAGGGAGAGAGAGGGAATAGAGAGGAGCAGTAGAGATGGAGAGAGGGGGAATAGAGAGGAGAGGGGAACAGGGGATTGATTACACATATGGGGCACATTAATTAAGTAATTCGTGTGAACAGTTCTCTTAATAGGCCTATGTAGGCTTATACATGCACAATTCGAATACATTCATACGGATTGCATTTTGGGCATATTAAGTCGTAATGGTGTGGCCTAATGGTGTCGCCTAACTGAGGTGGAAGACGTGATGTGACAGGCTATAGATGACCTAATTGATCTCTTATTCATTCCGAGTTCTGAAAACGTCGTTGAACTTAAAGCATGTATTGGATGTCACAATTAATAACATGTAGCTTTCCGTTCCCTTCAGCAGCATGAGTTGAGCTCTCTCATGACGCGCCGTTTATCTCATTTTACTGTCTTGTTTGTTGATGTTCGTTTAACTATCTATTCAATACAAATAATTAACCATACAAATAACTTCAATACTGTAACGTCACAATAGAGAACACACACAACAAATGTGAACGCTCCACACCATCTCGTTGGTGTTCAGACGTACCTTGCTGCCATTGCAATCAATCCAAACCAAGACGTGAAAATCCTCCTCCATTCAGAAGTCTTCAACTTTCTCCCTGTATCTCTCCGTTTTTCGTTAGGACCTTTATCTCTGTGTGCAACCGCGGCAGTAAACAGGCGGCTCGTGACGCGTATTTAGCAGCATAATGTTCTGCATGGCTGGAGAGGGGAGGCTGAACATTACGGGATTTGTTTTACATTTTATCAGTCTGAGCGAACAAGAGATTGTCATTCCCTGGATAGCTCGTGTTTCAATTGGACCCAAACTCTCCATCGAATTCCTTGCATTTCTGTCTCTTCGCTATTCACAATCAAAAGTACAAATATTAGGCCTATATATAAAATAATGTAAATAGGCCTATACTACATTGAAATAATTAGGTTATTATTGTTGCTACTGTTATGATGAATTGTTTTTGTCGCTTTTATTGCCACATTAATAATGTACTATAACTTTACAGTATTTACACTGTAACAACACACATACTTTCAACAAGTATTTGCTGCCTGAAATATTTTTTTGCAGACAATTCTTACATCAAATTAGGCTTATTATTAATAAAATATCCACAATAAAAAAATGTTTGGCCGTCTCAACCTTTCCTATGAGAGAGAGAGAGAGAGAGAGAGAGAGAGAGAGAGAAAAAGAGACGGAGATAGAGAGAGAGAGAGAGAGAGAGAGAGAGAGGGAGAGAGAGAGAAAAAGAGACGGAGAGAGAGAGAGAGAGAGAGACGGAGAGAGAGAGAAAAGGAGACGGAGAGAGAGAGAGAGAGAGAGAGAGAGACGGAGAGAGAGAGAAAAAGAGACGGAGAGAGAGAGAGAGAGAGAGAGACGGAGAGAGAGAGGGGGGGGGGGGGCTGGTGTGGCAGTCTGTGTGTGCTGTTGTACTGTATGCATTAGGAAGCGGGGTGACGGTGGTAGAGGGAAGACCGGCTGGACAGATTTGCGTTCACGCCTGATCGGCTTCTGGAGAGCGGGGCCGTGTGGGCAGGGGACGGGAGCACCTGGTCTAGCCACAGCATCCCGTCTCGTTTTATTGACAGCCTGATAAGCGGGGCCAAGCCGTGCGGTTTCCAGCACGGATGTCAAGAACCCTGATGCGTTGCACGGTTTCGCAAACTCTTAATGGTGGTTACTCCAAATAAAGGCCCAAACACAGGTAGTTCTGACCGCCCCGTACCTGCGCCGCCCGGACTCTTCCTGAGAGACGCGTGGCACTGCTGTTGTCCATTTACTCTCCGACCTCCTGTTCAAATTGACACAAACGACAGAGGTTGTGACATGTGTCTGCAGGCTTTTAGCCTGTCTTTCTGAAGGGGGAAACTGGGGGCATATTACGGGTTATGGACCAATAATACATCAACTCCGCGCCACTGCCAGTGAAGATTGTAAACTTATCAACATGTGCACATAAAGAAGAAGAAAAACCCGTTTTAGGATCACTTTATAAAACGACTCATGTAAAAGGGAAAGGGATCATTTTCAGGTTGCTATATATACATTGCCCTTCACAAACAATTCTAAAATGTTATTTTATAGCCTCTTCTCCGAACGCCAAGGCATGACAGAGGTGATACCTTCACTAAGCCCTGAACTTGTAGAATAATAAGTAGGTTAATGTGTTGATAAAGGAAAATATTTAAAAAATGGAAATATTTCCACATCGACGGGACATGATTTTCCAACACATAATCATGTTGTTTAATGCATGACCCTCCGATGCTTCCTCCGCCCTCAATTCAACATGCTTCAACTCCTAGATCACCAACAATACTTCAGCTCTATGCGGACTTGTTTTTGTTTACTTGTAGGTCTTTGTGCGGTGTACTGCAAGTCAGCTTTTAGCAAGTACTGTCTTATAATAATAATCTGATCCATGAAAGCTGCGACCCCATAGGCTATACAGGCCTATGGGATTCCATTTCCCATAAATGACTTAATGTGTCCATTAGTAAATGGTGCACTAGTAAATATAAAAGTCCACATTCTAAATTGCCCTACTTCTATTTTGCACATATGTTCCCATTTTAACCTATCAAATAATTTTCTGAAACTTTATGTTAAAATTCCAACCAATATAACATCTAATCAAGTTGCAAATAGATTTAAAATGTTTAAAAATCTAGCCTTTCTTTCAGTCAAAGTTAAAGACAATAAAGATGGTGGGTTGATCGAATTGTGGCGGGTGCATGTGCTCCGTATAGAACTTCCCCCATTCCATGCCTCAGAAGGTGACGTCGGACCGTCGCTCTAGCCAATCACTGCCAAGTTGAGGCTGATGCTAAGGGAAAGTTGGTGGTAAGCGAGGCAGTCTTTTTTCACTCTCATTGACATTTCAACTCCGCGGCGGATCCGAACGTAATCTGGACCCATAACTTTATCTTGATTTGTTCCAGTGACAATTTGGAGGGTGAAGGAGCGAGTGCTGGTATCAGCAGGATATCGGTCAGAGGTCTGCGCCCTCTACAACCTACATCAGGTGAGTTTCACCGCATCAGGTGATTTCTACATCTCACATTTCAATCGGATTCCTTATCACCCTATTGCATGTTTTGAGTGCTTTGCACATCGGAGTTCTTTCTTCGCTTTGGATTGTCAAAATATATAAAAGGATTTCGTTGGCTATGCTGTGTATTATATCTATACTGTGCGCACCCGAGATGGTAACATCAGTGGTCTGCTTTTTTGTTGTTGCCAAAGCTTACAAACTTTAGAATGCATCTGATGTTTATGAAGGTGTTTGATGGATCCGTGTGGCTATGCAGAAGGCTGAGTTTAACGTGGATAATCTCAGTGTTACTGGAGGTAGTGTAAACACAGTTGTGCATGGTCTTTTGATGGGTCATGCGACTGTGCTTTTGCTAGTATCGTAGCGCAGGAGTTGATGACTCGGGTAGCGTGTAATTAGCGATCTTCACTGAGGTAGAAAGTAAGACGCGCTTACACAAGTCTTGTTATAAGCTTTAACGCGCACGGAGCTGGACATCGATATTGACATTTTATATTACTTACACTGCGATTGACGCTTTGTAATTCCAACAGTTTAGTAGGAGTGATATAAACCATCCAAATGATAATTGTGCATATTTCTTAAATGACCAAATAGCCTAACAAACCTACACACATTTTAGCCTGATTATTAGACTACGTTATATAATTATCACGAGTCTACGTTATAGTCTACGTTATAGTCTACGTTATATGCTTACCTTTAGCTCAAGTAAGTTATTTGAAAGTTACCCAATTTAAATAGAAACTTTTGAAGAATAATTAAGGCAAATAAAACGATAATGTAGCTTTAAAATTGTTCACCGTTGTTTGAAAATGAGATAGCCTAAGCTTTAGATCGTTAACTGAAATAGGGTTTTCAAAATATCAGACATGTTCTCGTCTTCAACCGAAGTTATAGGCTTGCTCCTGTGCATTTTATAACATGCAATTACTTTGTGTTCCACGGTCCATTTCGTTAATAAGTGGAGTACCGAGCCCTGCGTACCAAGGTCAACCTGCTCGTGTTAGTTGTTATTGGTGACCGCGTTTCTCCAGCTGCCAGGCCGCGGAGGAGCGCTGTGACACCATCACCTCCGAGTAGACCGTCTTCTGCCAGGAGAGGGCTTCACAGTCCATCCACACACCAGCCTTCTAGCGTCCTCGCGCCACATTCCCTGCCAGACGTCAACCAATGAGCTAAATTAGACAACTGAGATTACGAAATCACCTTGTAGGACTTTTCACTTAAATGCCTCACTCAGTGAAAGTTTGTTATCAAAATTGAAGTGATGAGTTCAAGTCTATAGCTAACTTTACGCAGAGAAAGCAATTGTAATGTTGAGTACAAAGCATCTTAGGCCTACGGCTGGTATTTTCACTAACACAATAATTCCCAAGTCGCTAAAAGAAGTTAGCATATTATATTAATAGAGCAAAATCAATTTTGAATCAAAGTATATTGGTCCAATACGCAGATGTTATCGCGGGTCCAGCGAAATGCTTATAAAATGCTTTTTACGCACACATATATAGGCATACTGTATGTCGTGTTGACATCATTTCCCTTGCAGCCCAGAGCCTATAATGTCCAATTCAGTTCCCTCAGCTTGTAAGATAATTGTTTTGGGATGAGAACAAACCATTATTCAACAACAAACTTTAGGTTGATCCTAAAATGTATTGTACGGTATTTGTTTGCAGAATTCAGCTGGTTAGTGTGACGTGCGAAGAGGTAGAGTTATGCCCTGACAGTAAAAGACAGCTGCATTCCCGACGGCACGAGCTCCACGGCACAATATGTCACAAAAAGTACATTTCTGAATATCTTTGAGCCATGCAGAAACCCGAATTAGCCTGGAGTTAATAAAATTGTTGTTGGTTTAAAACAGAATGGTGTGTAGGCCAAATACATTTGTTAACTTGCAAAATATATTTTATAATGAATTATACGTTTTAAAATCTTATTTGGTGGAGTGTCTTCGAAGACATTTCGTTTTGTCGTATTTTCTATGAAATAAAACATACAACGATGTTAAATAATCTTAAAACAAAAATATTAAAAATAATTATTATAACAACACCACATTATTATAGATAGGCTAAGTATGTTATAACAATATATAGCTTAGTCTAAATAATGTTATCTCCAATAATATTAATTCAGTGCAAATGTTAATGCCAATGTAGGCTATATTTGAATGTCATTAGGCAGTAACTATAAAATAATTAATATATTAATTAATATCCCTATTATTATATTTTTCTAATCAAATGTATTTTAACCACCAAGGATAGTTATTAACTTTCGAAAAAATATGAAACAATTGGCAAATGCATTAATTTTCCATTTATTCTACGCTCGTGCAATTTTGTCTGCTTGGCCCAGACTTTGTACTGTAATAGGCCTACAGAAGGAAGGGTCAGTGTCCTGCAAAATCACAGAGAATGTGAAGTCGCTGAATGATGACAGCTCCCTCCCTCTCGTGGAAGATTCGTCCGCCTGCCTGCTCTACAATTAGAGAATTATTTAGATGATAAAGCTCTCTCTGTCGGTCCCAATGGCTCAACGGTCCCCATGTCCCTCAAATCTGGAATCTGGATAAATCAATGGAGGCCAGCGCGCCCCTCTCGGCTTTGTTGATGTTTTCTAATAGACCTCCTTCTCTCGCTCGCTCTCTCTCGCATGACGTCAGCCGTGTTCACCCCTCCTCCCTCCTATGATTTTTTTTCTCCAAAGTTTTTAGAGGGGCCTCAAAGACCACTTTGCCTCAGGGGAAAATAGCGACAAGATTAGGATTTCTTTTCAGGTTCTTTGGCATTGCTGCTAATCCGAATTGGGCTAATTGCTAGTCTGTATACAGTTACTCGTTTTACTACATTTTCACACTTACCCCGAAGAAGCTTCCCCTTAAACAGATAAATATATATATTTGCACTTCAACGAGCATGATCGTTCAAAAGGAATTATTATTTATTGCTATATTTGATCCGGAACTTTAAGTGAGTCAAGAAAAACTTAACGTTTCGTGAGTAGAAGAATGGAAACAACGCATATAGCACTCGGAGCGGATTTACTTTCCAAAATAAATCAATAATCTATTGGACGTATAGGCAATTGTCTGCAGAGAAAACAACTCGACACACTCATCAGGGATTCTGTCTTTCACTAAAGCGGGTTAGTAGTGAATTTTCGTCAGCTGCAGACTGCTTACAAGGGGATGGCTATTAAATTAGAATTACAATGTGGTGTGGTTACATATAAATGTCACTACTAGCAGTGTCCTTCGTAGAGGCCTATATTTTGCCTGTAAATTAGCATAAATTTGATGTTATTCACTTTTTAATGTTAGATTAGCCTAAGCATATTTAAATTCATATACCAACATAATTCATAGTCGGTTAAAACATTATTCGTTATGATTCGTTGAAAAACAAACATTAGGCTACACTTTCAACAACACGAATCACGATTGTGTGTGCAGGATTTTGCAAAGGTGCATTCATTAAATCAAAATAAATATTGTAATTAAATAGGCTTAACAATGTTGTCATGCATTTAGGTTATAAGTGTTTGCACTGGCACAATGTGTGCGCCTGCTGTAAGTACAACATTTCCATTATATTCTGAAAGTATCAGGTGCAAAGTTTGGCGAATGTGGTGAATGTGGAGAATCTGACCAATATAGTTTATTTGTTTTGCATTGTGCACAGTTCCCACACCGTAAGTTCTTGCAACGACGATTTATATAAACATGTGTGCTGGCATGTCATGCACGTGGCTGTAGTATAAAACTGTTCTGTTCACCTTTCTGGCTGCACAATCACTTTTAGGTTTATCATAAACTGCCAATTCCTCTATTATCAGAATAAAGTTTCCCTGAACAAGATACTCATTAGACCATCAGGACTAATCTCCATGTACAAACACACAAACACAAACACACGACCCCAAAACAAAGTAAAACACTAGAAACAAAAAAAATTATGTAGTCGAATAGGCCACCAGCTTCAGTGACTAAACACAGTGGAGGAGAAATGGGACAAAATGGTGGGTTAGTTTACAGCTTGTTTGGGAAGAAAGTTCTGGCCGAATTGTTGTTCTTGTTCCTCACCGCAGGACTCTGGGTGACAGTTTGTGCTGGTCCTCGCGGCTCATTATCTCGCGCGCCCACTGAGGGCCCCATTCAGCCCCCCCCCCCCCTCCCCCTCTTCAGGCAGCGTCGTTTGTCTCCTCATTGAACCCGTAGTTAGGAATGTGATGGTTGTCAGGGAGCCCTCTTTCACCTCCGAGGTAGTTTATTGATGAGCTCTGACTTTTTCACGTCAAAGGAAGTCAAGTGTAGGCCTCCCTCCATTACTTCATTTCATGCTCTGCACTCTCCAAATAAGAGCCCCATCCCATCCCCCTCTCCTCCTCCGTCTCTCCATCTCCCCCTTTTTTGTACCCCAATTTTGCTTTGGGTTGGCTCCACACATCCAAACAGCTCGCATCCCCTCCTCCACCGGCCCTGGTCCTTTGGAATAAGCGACGGGGACTCCCAGCACTGAGACTGGTGCTTCGCAAGCTACGAGTGTAAGCTTCAATACGGGCTCGGAGGGGGTTGCTTTCGGATGCGCTGAGGTGTGTCGTAATGGCCGATAATTAAACCGGCGCAGTTAGGGAGCGTGTGGTCATTGCTGACCAATCATTTGCTTCACTTTATTTACGCCGTCAGGAGTGACGTCGCCTTACCTTGCAAATGCGTCCATAACAATCAGCAGAGCTTGCCTAAAAGCAGGGGCCCTTTACGCATGGCGGGGAACCGTGTGTGTGTCTGTGTGTTTACAATGTCCATGACAGGCTGAGCAGTCAGTGAAGGTGATACCAAACAGTCAACAAAGGCACGTGGGGAAAGTTTGCGTTTGTTTTCAGCGAGTAGGCGACATTAGTGGTAATTTACAAGTGTACTTAATACACAAAGTAAACAGTTTCCCCTTTAAAAGCCACAGCTGTCAATGGGGAGCCCTCCTCAGCTCGTTTGTCATTAGTAGTGGCCCTGCTCACCAAGGGCCAACTCACTATGCACTCCAGGGAGACACTTCACAACCATTGCAAACAGCCATGCAGAGCTGTTGACAGAAACTCAGAAACTATTTGTTTTCATGCAGACTCAAAGTAAATATGAAGTTTGTTTCAAAATTGCATTGGAACAATTAATACGTAAAATAATAGAGGCTGCACGAGAGCAATACGCCTAAAACAGAAGAAAACATTTATCTGTAGGCAAATTTCCCACAGAAATAGCATAGCCTGCGATCGACAACGCAAGAACGATTTGAAATCAGCTCCGTGGAAAGAATGATCCATTCATGGAGCTGACTGCTTCAAAATGCGTCCACATCCTCCGTTTTCCCAGCGTCGTGCCCTCGGGTTTAGCTGTAAAACATGCCTGAGATTCCCACCATCACGGAACCAACTCGGCCTCTGCTGAGACCCACCAGGCCTTTGCTTTCTATCCAATGGGGATCTCCGAGGCAATCCAGTTTCTTTGCATAGTAGGGCAGGCAATATTCAGATAGCGAGGGAAAGAGAGAGAGCGAGAGAAAGAGAGAGAAAGAGGGGTATTTGCATGTCTGCTGATTAGTGGGTTGGGGAGACTTCTCTCTCGCTCGGCCCCATTTCCCGCTTTGGTGGAGGGGGAAGTGTTTCGGTAGGGTACGATGATGACAGAGGTCGAGGCAACGCACAGAGCACAGCAGACCAGAAACACATACAGTAATACACTTGTACCATCACCAATCAGCATAGGTGTGTTCTCTCTTAGCCTCCAACCCCCTCTTCTTCTCCCATTCTTTCCCTCCCTCCCCTTCTCCCTCTCTCCTTCTCTGCCCCACTCTCTCATTCGCTATCTCGCTCACTCACACGAGCGCACATTCTCGCTCACTCCGCGGTCCTGACATCTGAGTTCACTGTCAATCTCTGTCTCTTTCGCAGGGATATCCCTTCCGTCTCCGCTGAAGATCACTGGAAAACTATTGTTTCCTCTTACTGAAAAACCACCCCAATAAGACTGCCCTGCATTTGTTCTCTTTCTGTGGCACGGAAAACTATTTGACAAGGACTTTTGACAGCGGCGCAGGATGCCTCAAAAAGGTGAGAGTGGATATCTTCCCAGTAAAAAATTGTCTGTGCATTTCAACCCAGTCTGCAACCCTGCAAACATATATAACTTAAAATAGGTTAGATTAAATGCAAAACAATCAATCATTGAAAACGAATATATTATTATTATTGCGCAATATGCATCTCCCAGGCTGCAGACTAGTATCGCTACTAGGTTGGAGTTTGTGTAGCAAGTGTAACCCCTACTAGGCTGCTTATATTGCACTCCTACTCTGGAGTTGTAGAGTGCGATTTGAAGCGGCATTCGGGCTGGCTTTCCTGTTTATTTTATGTGCTCTTTAATGATCGGTTGTGTTGGTGTTTACGGATAGCTTAATGCTTATTTATGACAGCAAAGAGTAGAAAGTCACGTTAGGCCGAGACAGTGATCATCGTGGAGAATGGGGAGCAATGACCCGTTGAGGAATGGTGTCAGTTTGATTCATAGACAGCCGAGTCACCCAAGCGCCTTCTCTGAAATGCTCCAAGTACACAGTGGGCCTATTTATTTTTCCTCTTGTTTGCGTACCAAAGAAAATATACCTCACATTGAACTTTTCTTTTAAGCAAGTGAAGTATTGTGCAGAAATAGTTACAATTATCACTACAGGTATTTAAGCGCGCCTGCGAGTTACTAAAATACTTCAAAACGTTTTAGAATTAGAATAGAATAAAACAAAGAATTCATACTAAAATGCTAAATACATAGCCTATTATAATATTGTCATATTTATGTTTTTATCAACATAGAAAGTATATATGCACAACTCAAACATTTTTAAGATAGCGTCACGTTCACTGATTCTAAATAAATACAGCTGTGAAACGAAAGTAGCTGAAAGTTAGGCCTATATTTCATTAATAGCCTGATCAAAAATGTTATGGTTTAATTTGTGTCGTTAAATTAACATAGACCTACTTCCCCTTACAAAAACGGGCTAATAACCTAGTATTACATTAAAGATAACACTAAGATGCTTAGTGCATGTAAATGCCTAGTGCTCACAACTTCCTACCGAGCTATTGTTTGAGATCGTAATGTATTTCTGCATGTGAATGTTGTGATCCAGCAGACTGAATAAGCATGTTTAATTAAGACGATTGTTGTTGATTGTTGTTACGGATTAGGTACTACTAAAGGAAAATAAATTCAGATTAGACCCTTGTTAACCTCAGCAACAACCACAGAGTTTTCGACACTAAGTAAATGATTAACTAGGCCGATGGTGTCTATACAGACATGCGGGACACTGCTGGGACGCTGCTGAATCGCAGTTCTCTAAATATTTAGCAGAAATATTGTTTTCAAGGCAGAGAGGAATTGAGGATTATTTTACCATTCGCCACTTCCGGGGTTGTTGTGTGTATTGTTGAGAGATTTATTTTGCATTGGTGGGTTTGTACTTTTACGCAATTAAAATATTGTAATGAATGTGGAGGAATCTAAATGAATGAGTTGAGTGAAAAATAAAATGCATTGTTTTCAAGAGTTGTGTTTAACCACTTTTGGTGTTTTCAGACAGCCTACTTCTACGAACAGGACTAACGTGAAAAAATATTGGATAAATTTCCTTAACAAAATTATTTCTCCGTTTGCAACACAACAATTGTTACTGTTAACAGTGTTCTGATAAATTGCAAAATGGCATTGGAAACACGTTGTTTTTGCAATAGGCTACTTTCTCCAGAAAGTAGGTACTTGTAAGTCTCTCTTCTCAAGCCAATTCATGTTTCCAAATCCTAGGTTCGGGTGCAGTACACACATGCCCACAACAGGGTTGTTTTTGCGTAAAGAGACTAAATTAAACTTCAGACAATTCCTTCACCGGCCCCCTTTTTAACCGTCCATTTGAATAGGTTCTTTATTGCGTTTGTCTTTTCTGATTGAGCTCCCCACTGAGCTGTTGTATCTTTTTACAACCGTCACCAGCTACACCATTACCTCCAGATATTTAGAACAAGAAATTACTTTTCCGTTTCCCAAAACGTAACAAACAAATCCCACATTGGGCTACGGGGACCCGAGGTCGCGGTCATCCGCTGTGCCAGTGAGAAGGTGTTGTGTGTATGGTCCCGGAGGGGGCGGATGCCTTCGGTTCTTTGTATTCTGGAGTTGTTGGTACGTTTAGTGGGAAGATGTGTTGCTAGTTGTGGAGGCCGAGTTGTGCGGCCCCGGGTTTGGGTATGGTGGTAGAAAGGGGTGTATTGTTGGGACTCCGGCAGGCTTTGTATGCCGGCCTCTACCCCCTCCTGGTTGGTACTTTTGCAGAGCATTGAGGCGAGGTAGACAGCGTGTGTCACTGTACACATTGGGCGATAGGGTCTAGATTTTTATATAACTAGAAACACCCTCTGTGGCCGTTGCTTTATGTTTAGGCCTGTTTATAAGCCATCAAGTAGAACAAAAAAAACATGTCAAGGAATCAGAAACAGGTGATCAATAAACCATGCACGTGCCAACGAAGAGCGATGGTTTTGCCAACGAATAGCAACCATCGCAACTCGACGTAATTGATTTATTTTACCGTCTTCAATTAGGCCTATTAAAGTGCCAGTTTCTTCGAACTTCAGGCTGCCCAAAATAAATAAATACAGAAATACAGAAATACAAATGCTCTCATATGAATAACACGCCAAATCGACAGTAGCCTATTTATTAATTAAACTTCTAATTCAATAATCATTTTTATTAGGCCTAGGGCTGTACTATTAGTACTAGGGCTGTACTATTAGTACTAGGGCTGTACTAATATACTGTTTTGCTTTGTCCTAGGGAGACATTAAGATTGGCTAAATTGTTTTAAGCCGAGAGTCAACTCTTTTTCCAGGCAAGTTTAATGCTAAAATATATATGCAATGGGGATGTGCCAATTCACATGGATTATGGCTATGTGGAATTTATAATTACAGAGCAACATTAAGAATGGTTTGCACCAAAGTATCCGCCCTAATTGCCTTGGAATTCGAAGTAACTAAAAGGGAAAAAATACGAAATATATATATTTTTTAAAAGAGAGAACATTTGTGAATTGTAATTCTTAACTTTGAATAGCCATTACATTGCAATTATGCTGATACTAACATTGTTATCATTGTTATTTCCTTATGACGCATAGAATACCACAGCCAAGCCACGTGGGAGTCTGGCGTAGCCTCGATGATGCAGAACAGTAAGTGGATTTGCATATTTTTGTTTTTACACTTTGATACTAACCGCAAGTGGAGATATGAACGCATGCAGCCACAACTACCCTTCTGTCTTTATGGTCCCCTTAACATAACTTACCCTTAACATACTCCTTAGCATATTAGCTTTATTTTATTTATTTTTTTCCACAGTTTATGATTTGTTTTTAGTTTCAATATTTAAAATTGTGTGTCGCTCTTGATATTGTTAATTTAGCCGTGTCCTTGTGTTTACATGTAATGCATGTTATATGGCCCCTTCCAGACCGCAGAGTTACTGAACATTGACAGTTAAGAGTCTAATTATATATCCTCCATTCATCTCCACAGATTGTTTTAGTTTTCTGCTATGTGCGAGAGAGAAAGAGAGAGAGAGGGAGAGAGGGGGAGAGGGGAGAGAGCGAGAGAGTAGAGGGGGTTGGGTTGAAGGGGGAGATTTTTCTTTCCGCTTGAGTTGGTATTAAATAATTGCACAGCCGTCTGCATTAGCTTTAGAGCTGACTGCCATGCTGCGTACACTATTAGCTGGGGCGGAGAATGGGAAGGGAAAGAAGGACATTGCGTGAAAAAAGGACGAATATTGATTGTCTAATGTAGACTAGTCTCCTCATGAACAGAGCCGGAGTTAGAATGGAGATTCCTTCATTACAATAACAGCAGAGTAGAACTGTACATATTGGCCTAAACTCACGGCAAAAAACAACAACATGATAAAACATGATATTGTCTTGCATGGGCGCCATAAAGGAAAATTGACTGTGTGTTGGCCTATATTGCTTTCTAGTCTGTAGTGTGTTATTACTTGTCTGGATTGTTTATCATAATGGTCCATATGAGTTGCTGACTGGCGAAATGAACTAAACCATAAAGGATGAAAAGTAACGTTATTTTCTCTCTTGTCTTGCTGCTGGACTAGAGGTCTATGACATCTGTGATGAAGGTGTGTGGAATGATTTCCTCTGCTATTCTCCTCACCTTGATGACGTGCCTGTGCTGTAACACCTGCCTATATAGTCACATTTTAACCTGTCTGAATTCAATGTACCTATAGCTAGATCACGTGTAGAGCATATTGTTTGTTACCTTGTTGTAGGCCTAGGTTATATTTGCAATGCAAGTAGGGAATGTGATATTGTTCCCTATAAGGGAAATGACAACATACAGAACAAAAGGCTTGAATGTAGGTCAGATTAAGTAGGACAATTGATACAGGAATATTTAATTGAAGACTATTTATTTTGTATCATAGTTTTTTAAACGTCTAAATACATAGTCTATTGAATATAATTTTGAACAACATGGGAAGCCCATTATGCGTCATAGAGGCCATCTTGGCATTACCCAGTGCTCTATGCGCTGACAAATGGCTTAATCACAGATGATGTTTGCTTGCCAGTTCTCCTTTATTGAGATGATGTTTTAAACGAGGCGTCGTTAAAGCTATGTACAGCCCCCTCTGCTCCTGCTTTGCCCCAAATTGATGTTAATGGGATGCTCCCCTGGCTTGTCTTGTGATTTCTGGTGCGAATGGCCGAGGAGATATCATTGGGCCCGGCTCTATGTGTTGTTTAAAGGTCGCCGCGGCCTCGGTGGCTTTTGTGCTAACAACTCTTGGGTGTATATGGAGGGGAGCGTCCAAATTGACACCATATGTTTTCCTATTAGTCGACTAGTAACAGAATACAAGGCGCATAATCAGCGCCAGCGGGCGAGATTGACGCTGCTCGCCGTGGGGAATTGGGCACATGATTAAGACTTAACCTTTGGAGAGCTGAAATGGCATGTGATATCCTTATCTGACGGCTTTATCGATCCTGTGGATGTATATGATGGTCATAAATGTGTTGAGGTGACGGTGCAACCATGTGAACCCACAGCGAACCGCTGTTTGGCGCGGGTAGGCCAATTTGAGAGTAAGACGTCTATTAATTCCACTTAATCCTGGAATTACCAAAGAGCCAGAGGGATGATAATGGATTTGCTATTAATCAGGTCCACGTTGGATAAGGATCATTGCACATAGTAGCCTAAGAGCAGTGTTTAATTATGTTAAACAGATTTATTTTCACTCAAAACATGGCTTTTAATTGGCACAAAACGTGCGTAATGCGTATTGTTCCCATTTATAGCGCACATACAACGTATTCCCAAGCAGATCGCCCACTGATTGCACACAACAGGATTGTAGTGGCTGGGAGGATTTGTTGCCAAATACAAACAAGAGAAAAAAACCGAGATGTCAGATTTAATATGTTGAGAATCCAAGCGCGCCCTCGTTGTTGTGCCCGCGCGTCGCCCCTGGTCACCTTAAAACGAAGCTTCCCTCGAAGGGTAAACGAGTAGCGTCCAATTTTGTCTGAGTGATATCCAAATCCAGACAGAAAGGGTCGTTTTATCGTGCTACTATTTGTCGTGACGATGCGTTTTTCAAAAGCAGAGCTGTGTCATAAAGTGACATGCCTGCCACAAGTGCTCCAACTGATCTTTTCAATTAGCCTTCCCATGCATGATCCGAGGCGACTTCCGCCTATTTCCAGAAATTAAGCTCAAACTTGACGTGCAGCTAGCTTTATTTTAAAGACAAATGTCAGCCAGCCTCATCACATTCCCTCCTCTTCTATATCTGGAGCTTATTTATTGCTAAGGAGCCTCTGCTCCCGGAGTCAATGTAGCAGGCGGCAGCGCAAGAGAAGGCAGCGGAGATCTGGAGCACAGTAAGGCACTCCGGGGAGGCATCTGTCCCACTTGGCTTCAGGTTTGCTGGCTCTTTCCATGCTTTAATCAACCTCCTTATCGACTACAACCTGCATCTTAATTAAGTGTTTTAAAAATACTTATATTTCGATAACATTTATTGAGGTTTGTTATATTTGAGGCTACCTAAATGGTTGTTGGTGTTTTGGTGTGCTTGTGTTGAAGGTACATTGGTGTGTTTGTGTTGAGGGTACATTGGTATGCTTGTGCGTAACAACACATTGGAATAGCGGTGAGGAGGATTGGGGGATTTAATTTCGAAGTTTGGGGATTTGAAGACGCTGAATTTGGGGTTGGCTTGCTCACTTGGCGAAATAATGCTGGACAACTCGCGTATGACTGAATTCACCTTTGGATAGCCGATTTCACCTTTAAATTGCTGATTTCACCTTTCAATAGCTGTTTTAATCTCAGTTGGATGGGGATGTTTTGGTCCAGATCATTGGATGCTGTTGACACTTGCCGTGCATGTGTTGATTCAAGGCTATTGCATTACAGTGACTATTGTCTAGAGTGCTGATAACAATAGAACAATAAATAACTATTAGATATTCATTTTGGTGATAATTGTACTATTAGACTATCTGCATTTCCTGTTTCATTCTAAGTGTAGCGTTTTGTTCAAGATTAATGCCTCCCCTCAACGTTATTGTTTCACCTTTGCTCTGAAAGCTAACCATCTGAAAGGAAAAGCATTACCTGACTCACTGCTATTTTGTTATATAACATATTGTTGTGATCATAACCTTGTTGTTACATTGCAACCGTAGCCTATAATTGGGCTCCCCTTTGTCTCTGTTCAGGTCACAGCGGTGTGAACCAGCTGGGCGGTGTGTTTGTTAACGGTAGACCGCTACCGGACACCACCAGGCAGAAAATCGTCGAACTTGCTCATAGTGGCGCGCGGCCGTGCGACATCTCCAGGATTCTGCAGGTGACCAGGGCATTCTTTCTGTCTGGTGCAGGAAACCCTAGCTTTCAGTGTTTTTTAAATATTTTTTTTAAGCTACCACAAAATAAAACTTAACAATGGGATTTAGTTTTCCTTACTGTAGCCTTTTTAGGAATTTAAAAACGTTTTTCGATAATTGTTGGCTGTAAGAAGGCCAGACAAACGCCTAATTGCTTCTCATTATAATCTATATCCTATTCAGATTACATTAAGGGTAACATATCGTAAGTAGGCCACCACTTTCCCCCCTAAGAATAGTTGCATTTTAGAAAGTGCACACTGTTATCCTATTCCATTTAAGGCATATTTTTTTGTTTATAGACCCATGATGACTCAAAAGTCCAAGTGCTGGAAAATGAAAACGTAAGCTTATCATTGTTTGACGTAATCTTCAAAATTTCGCAACTAGTCTTAAATAATGTATGTGAATTGTGTCTATTGTTTTCTATCCAGGTGTCCAACGGGTGCGTGAGTAAGATCCTTGGCAGATACTATGAGACTGGCTCCATAAGACCGAGAGCGATCGGAGGCAGCAAGCCGAGGGTAGCAACTCCAGAGGTGGTGGGGAAGATAGCGCAGTACAAGAGGGAGTGCCCGTCTATTTTCGCCTGGGAGATCCGCGACAGACTGTTGTCGGAGGGGGTCTGCACCAACGACAATATACCCAGTGTAAGTGCAGTGAGTGTAAGTTATGAGCATGATTTTTTTACCACCTGAAATTATTTCTCAGAGACGGAAAGCATGCATGATTATCAGCCAACCATTTAGTCATGAGATCATGACTGCGTTACATGTGAAAGACATGCATTACGTATTTCCAACAAATGGTTAGCATGAGTTAAACTTGTAGAGACATTCATACATTTCATTATTTATATTTGATTCGTAATTAGCTAATTTTGCACCACATAGGGCCTACATGTAAAATACAATTGACAATTGTTGATGTTTATAACAGGCATATTTTCAATGTTTGGCTAGTTATTAAAATGTATTTTCTCAAATATTATTTGGAAATGCTCTGTTTACATCTTTACTTCCAGCTCACTTGTCAGGATGTGACGTATGTGTGCGCGTGCGTGCATGTGTAAATGTGTGCACCATAGACATTAATAAGGTTTGCACGCTCACAGTGCTCGCATGCCTACACATTATACCGGCGGTGGCGCGCATTTTTCAATCACGGCAGGCGCTAATCAAACCGTTCCGTTTTGTTTGTCTTTCAGGTGTCATCGATAAACAGAGTCCTCCGCAACCTGGCTAGCGAGAAGCAACAGATGGGCGCAGATGGCATGTATGACAAGCTGAGAATGCTCAACGGTCAGACAGGAACTTGGGGGACACGGCCCGGCTGGTACCCCGGAACTTCAGTGCCAGGGCAGCCCAACCAAGGTGAACCTCAGTCACTAATAATTTGACAATGAAGAAACCTATAGATATAATTACATTTGCGCTATTCGTGAAATCATATCATTATCTCACCATTATCCGAATGTAGGCCAATAGATTAATCCATTATTTGTCAATGCATTCCGTTTGACTTTTGGAAGAAGGAGTATTAGGGTTTTTATAAACCAAATTGTTGAAATGACCTAAGGGTCCATGTAAACATTAATATCACACGCGTTTTTATTGTCATAAGAACAATGGATGTAATGCTATATTGTAAATGTTAGGCCTATACCCTGGCCCACAGTATATCTTCGCTTCTTTCATACATGACTAAACGGTCACTTTACGCATGGGTTCTGGCTAGACGAGTATGACGTAACTGATTAGTGAGTAGTGTAACTTTGTAGGTAAACCTTAAGCTAAGTCACAATTACAAATATGTTACGTAATAAACATCTTAAATTATTATTATTTGTATTTAACATTTATTTAACTAGACAACTCAGTGAAGAACAAATTCTTATTTACAGTGATGGCCTACACCGGCCAAACCCGTACGGCGCTGTGCCAATTGTGTGCTGCCCTATGGGACTCCCAATCACGTCCGGTTGTGATCCTGGATTCGAACCAGGCTGTCTGTAGTGACGCCTCTCACACTGAGACGCAGTACCTTAGACCCCTGCGCCACTCGGGGGCCCAAGCCATAGTTTTCAGTGGGTTTTGGGCATTTGCTTATAACAATCAATCATTTAGTATGATTGGATGTCGTTTATGATTGGTCAGCATATCAAGCAGGTATTGTCAACATGTTTTGATGCCTTTGGTGGACAAAATTCCCAATGAATCATTGAGTAGTCGATTAGTGAACGGCCAATTAATCAGCAGTCTCAATGCCCACACTGTCTCCGGTGGGGATATGCGTGACAGAGGCCTGGCCTTTCAGCGGAGGTGTCCGTCCAACAACCCGCATTTCCCTCCTCTCCTGGCAGGGAAAAAAAGCCTGAGGATCCGTGTGCGGGATATCAGTACAAAGGAATGTTTTCCTTCACACGCAAGGATTGGGTATGGGAACGGGCCTGCTATGTGTAATTGCTCATTAGAGAGAGCTTCGTCTCTCGTTATGGTGACATGCAGGAGTGTCTAGTTGAGGGAGACTGATGGAGAAATGTTCCACAGGAGACCACTGGACACGGGATGACAGGCGGAGCGGTTAGCCATGAAAACATGAACGTTACAAAGATAAATGTTTATGTTGTAGTTATTTTTTTGTGCTCTAATAGACTATTGTGAAATACAGAGCCGAAAAGAAAATAAAGTCATTGCACCTGCTTAGGGCTGGATATGAGAAACAGTGTTATAATTCGATAAGCATCAAGATATGTTTCTGCACCGAATTTAATTTGCTTTGAACATAAAGGCCTTTTGATTTAGTCTTATGTGGACCTAAACATGATTTTTTCATGTTTATTTTATTTGTATTTTTTTAAATAATGTACAATAAACTATTGGCTTACTTCCAGAACTAGACATAGTTATTCACTATGTTTACACTCTGTTTGATTTAATGTCATTATTGATACTAATAATATTAGGCTATTAATAATAACAATATCAATATATCATTAATATATATATATACTTAATAACATTAATATATAATAACAATATTATTAATAATAATAACAATAGGCCTAATAATAATAATACATTTTTATAAGTATTTTAATGCAATATTTTTAGGCCCTTAATGCAATATTGCTTTTCAGTTTCTTCGATTGAAAATGAAATGACAGAGGCATTTACATCAAATTTAATTGGTAATTGTTTCCAGGAGTTCATTTCAGGAGGCCCATAAGGTCTAAACCATACGGAAAGGGTAGGTCTCTGAGGAGAACGAAATATGGTCCCTGTCAAACAACAGCTACGCAACAGTGGCTAAAATAATGGTTACAAGGAGTGTGACAGGGCTTGAAAGGAGACCACTCTATCTAGAGAGGCGGAATAAAACTCTGTGGCAATTAATTGTTTTTTCTCTTTCTCTCATTTCGTTCTGATATGATACTAAATCCCGTCTGTAGAATTTAGACCACTCACTTTCTCTTTCAGTTTAATCGGTTTCTTTAGTATTTTTGATCCAGTCTCTGTTGGCTAAAAGGTGCCGTTATCTATTTCGGCTGTTTCTCCGTGCCACTGCCCGAGACACAGTGATACCAAAGAATGAGTTTATTTCCCAGCGCTTTTTTAAAAGAAAACAAGTCCCAAACCTAGCGTCAGTGGGTCTGGCGGAGGGATAAATAGGCCGCACATTCACTCCTTTTTGTGGATTATCCTTCGAGAAGAAAGACAAAGCGCTGAGTGGACGGAAACAGGCTGTATGAAGAAAAAAGTGAATTTATTTCAAAACGATTAAGATATTTTAAAAATAAATATTTTAATAGTCATAATCTTATTAACACATTAATGTTAACCGAAAACAAATTCAGGCAATTATCATTATGTGCTATAATTTAGCACATGCTAGATGTCTGTGGTAGTATGTCTAATTCATGGGCTATTTAGTCTAGGCTACCACAATGTTATTGTCCTAAACCTAAAATATGACAGGTGCCTTATGGTGAATTTGCTTACATAACATGCAATGTCATGGTCATTTTGTGCGTATTTAAACTGTTGTTATGCAAATAATATTACAACAAATGTTTTATGGAATCTCCCAGGGGGAAACTAGCCAATGGTACCGGTCTGTTTTGGTAACATTCCACTCCTTGTACTCCGTGTCGTATGCCAAAGATGTTTAGCGTGGCTGGAGTGGAAAGAGTGGAATGATAGCTACAAAGACTGGTACCCAGGCTAGTGGAAACATTCGATCCTATACATTTGTTTAAATAGGCCTATGGATATGTTAGAGAAGAGTAGCCTGTCGTGACTCCAGTGTAAGTACTGTGTCATGTCCGAGACTACCCAAGCTGGTAAACTCAGAACATTTGCTGTATGCAGGTGCACCTCACGAAACGACTGGTCAAACAGCTTCACACACATAAAAACCGACATTCTCAAAAAGCAGCCCTTAATTGCTTCATTTCATATTATCTTCTCGAAGGGATAATGATGTGCAAAACCAAGACAGGCATTAGTCAATATGCCTACCACGGACAACCAGGAGCCGTGAAGAGATAGGTCCTATTCAGCTTGTACAGGGGGTTGCATGCTCTCTCCTCACTCATTTGTTTCCAATTTAAGATATCCATTTTGACTGGCGTTTAGCTGGCCGGGGGACGTGATTAATGATGCTAGTGGATAAGGGTTAACACACTGAACTCAAAGCTCTGTTGACCGGGATCCTCGTGCGCACAATAGTTCACCAAAGCACAGAGAGAATCCTTTTGTCACCTCGTCCGATTGAGCTGCTCCATTTTCCTCTGGTGATATTCTGCCCACGAAGAGTTCGCTGTAGCCAGCCCTCGCTGTGTGCACGGAGTTTAATGGTTTCCCTTACCCCGAACGGCATTGTTTCATTGTGAAAAGCACCTCCTTCTATTCAAGTATTGGTGGTCACCTCAATGGCTATACGAAAGCCCATATGGGGACGGCCATTGAGGCATCGCAACGTTCCTAAAAGGGGGAGAGAGTTTGGGCCTGAAAGGAGTTCGCCACATCTAGTCACATTTCTCTTAACCCTTTGAGCACATGTGCCATTGTTGAGAGGTGATAAAGGATCTAAGTTCACGCAGCATTGCTGAGCAATGGTCTTTTTCCCACAATATTTTACAAATAACTAGTCGGTCTTTTATGGCTATTGATGTCTCTGAAAACAAGCAGAGATCAATATGTTAGCTAGATCATTCATTCGTCATCATTCAATGTCCATCCTCAGTCGGTGTTATGCCAACTAGGCCTACACTGACAGCTTTTCGTTATTCTTCTAACAGGTTGCTTTTAACGGGAACATACATAAGTATAATAGAACTATATAAATGTATTCCCTATGGGCTATTGCGAGGATGACATGTTATTTTTCGCAGTTTACTTTCAGAACTATAAAATTAAATAAACAATATATTAACGCATGCTTTTTGGAGATGTAGTAGGCAGGCCAATTCATATTTGTTTATTGATTTATTTACAGATGGCTGCCAGCCACAGGACGGTGCAGGAGAGAACACCAACTCCATCAGTTCAAATGGGGAGGATTCTGACGAGACGCAGATGCGACTCCAACTAAAGAGAAAACTACAGAGAAACCGCACGTCGTTCACCCAAGAGCAGATTGAAGCACTGGAAAAAGGTGCATTTGAATTTACAAGAAATATATATTTTAATGTAACGTCTAATTGAACGAATAGCAACATTCACCCCAGTAGCTTACACATAATTCAATTACAACAATATGTTTCATAGCCCATACTAAAGATACGTTTTCATATCTTATTCCAGAATTTGAAAGGACTCATTATCCTGACGTTTTCGCGAGGGAAAGACTGGCAGCGAAAATAGATCTGCCTGAAGCAAGAATACAGGTGAGCGGACACCTTTTGAAATATGCATTGCACTGCATTCCATTAACATTTTGCTGCTTGGTTCTGAAAAAGACAAGAATCCATGAAGAGCCTACATACGCGACTAATGTATGATTGACGTACTGTGCAGGTGTGGTTCTCAAACAGAAGAGCGAAGTGGAGGCGGGAGGAGAAGCTCCGGAACCAGCGTCGTCAGGCCAGCAATTCCTCCAGTCACATCCCCATTAGCAGCAGCTTCAGCACCAGCGTCTACCAGCCCATGCCTCAGCCCACCACACCAGGTAAGCACGACACTCATATAACATTCCATCCATCCACAGTAGGACACTTGTCAACATTAGGAATATTTCAGTAGGTCCACCACTCATTTCAATGCCAGACAACTTAATTAAAGACTAAAATAGGTATAAGGGATATTTTTCTTTGATATAAAGTTGAGTTGAATAATAACTCATCATCTGCTTCAAATGACAGTTGATGAAATAATTTTTGCTGATTTAGGCTACTTTCAATGGTTCATTGGTTAATCATGCATGTAAGCAATGAAAAACAAAATCCCCTGAGCTACCTGTCAAGGAGGGCGTGGCTTTACTCACACTATGCTCCCTATCTGCCATCACTGAATGTCTGAACTAAAACAGATTTGAACCAAACATTTCTCCCCTTCTTCCTCAGTGTCCTTCACATCTGGGTCTATGTTGGGCAGACCTGACACGGCCCTCACCAACACGTACAGCGCCCTGCCTCCCATGCCCAGCTTCACCATGGCCAACAACCTGCCTATGCAAGTAAGTCCACAGCCAGGTACTAACTAACCCTGACCCTGTTCTGTCTTCGTTAACTGTGTCAACAAATGTCTAGGTTGTGTTCTCGTCTCAAATGTGCAAATAGTACAGTTAAAATTGTATTTCAAAAGCCAAATACCATTATCGCCAAGCTAGTTGTAGTCAACCTTCCTAGGTACAATGATTATGTTCTCTTCTAATCCTAAAAACAGGTTGAGGAGAAATCAAACTGTAGTCATAAACATTTCTAAATGCCTAAAGGAATATAATAGCCTGCATCCCTAGCTGGGCATTGCTGTAAGGACTGACTGACTGCTGAGCTGAAGAGGGTATATAGTTGGCTAAGCTAATATATAAACGTTATTCTCTCCCTATCTATAGCCCAGCCAGACCTATTCCTGCATGCTGCCTACCAGTCCGTCTGTGAATGGGCGGAGCTACGACACATATACGCCCCCTCATATGCAGGCACATATGAACAGCCAATCAATGACCACTTCTGGTACCACCTCAACAGGTAGGCAGAAAGTCCATTGTTTCCGAAACACGTTTGGCCATTAGAGAAAATGAACAAATCACGTTTAGTCTCTTAGCTAACTAACCATCTGCCACCTAACCTTTAAATAGGGGAGGCTGCATAGCCATACACACATTCTCTTTCTTAATTCATGCTCTACATTTCCCCATAATCCGCCATTTTCTTTTTTCTCTTTGATCAGACTACAGACACATACTGTACCTCTACGTTACGCACCATCTCCTGACATTCTAATCTTAGTGCATGAACGCACCCCATTCCATTCCAGCTCAACGTCATAATGTCATTTAAACCACTCTAGACGGAGGTTTTAGTTCCAACCCATTACGTTGCTGTGGAGGGCCATATATACTGGTCATTGTCATGAAGGGTTAATGGACCATTGACACATTTCCTCTAAGCTAAATCGCTAATTCATTTGATTCATTTTCTGTTGTACTCTCTGCGAGGCCTAAATCAATCTAGCTAACTTATTACTGATGTCCTGAAGTGTTAAACAATGTGATTCATAAAGCTACTGTTCTGTGTTCTAAACTTCTTATCGCTGAATACTCAAAGGCTTAGTCCTCTGTGCTTAAAGGCCCAGTGCAGTCAAACATGTGATTTACTGTGTTTTATATATATATTTACACACTATGTTGGTATAATACTGTGAAATTGGGAAAATTATGACAATGTCCTTTTCGTGTAAAAACTGTTTGATTAGACCGCCTGAAATTCCAACCTGTTTTTGTGGGATGGAGTTTTGTCCTGCCTGGTGACATCACCAGGCAGTAAATGAGTTAATAGACCAATAAGAAAGACAGTTCCTAACCTCTTTCCCAGACAGTCCTAGAAACATTCTTGCTTGAGAAATTGCTATTTTTGTTTCTTTTTGAACACTGTAATTGAAAACAACCACCGTAAATGACTTCACTGTTACACAGAAAAGTATTTGATATTGAGATAAAAATGACTGAATTATACCTTTAAGCTTTCTAATGACCTATCCTCTATGGCTGTGGGCTCTGTGCTAAAGCATTCATCAACTCGGATGCATGCTATGTGCTACGGCACTTACCTCTCAATGTCCTATTTTGCGTAATGGTTAGTCTCTCAACATGATGGTAATTTCTCAGGCTAAAGAAATGTTGAACTCAAGCTCTCCTTACCAAACACAGTACAGTACAGAGACACTGGGCCGTTTGGACTGATATGTGTCTCTCTTCCCTCTCTCCTCAGGACTCATCTCTCCTGGAGTGTCTGTCCCTGTCCAAGTCCCAGGCGGCGAGCCTGACATGTCTCAGTACTGGTCAAGACTACAATAGAGAGAAGAGCTACTTCTCCCTGTAACTGTTCACCCACCGCCCTCCGCTGGGAGCTCACACACACATGGAGAGAAGTGGAGGAGAGAGAGAGACTCTGGGAGTGCCCTAGGACTACAGGGTGTGGTTGTTTCCACTGGGACCGTGTGTTGTTCTGTAGTCTTGGCACATATGAGGAAGACAAAACGTGGACCTCTGTAAAGTGCCCGGTGTTTAACATTTTCATGGAACAAAAACTTCATTTTTTTTTCTCACTTTTCAAGTAATTGTTTCTTTTTTTCTGTCTGTCTCTTGTGTTTGTATATGGCCGTGTGTATGTTATGATGAAAAACCCAGATCAAGTACTGATAGATGGACTGCTAGAAAACCATGTTGGTCTTGTGTTTGTTTTTGAGGTAAAGGAGAACCCAAGAGATTTCTGCCATGACTATTTTTTTATCTGCTTACATCGAGACTTTCTACCAGACTTTGCACGGTCTGTGGACTCATGCGAAACTGTTGCATATCACCCGAGAGGAGAGCTGTGGGGAATAGACTCAGTGTGTTTATTAAACCTATTTATTGGTCATACTCCTTCAAAATGGACGTCAGCAGAGGAGGACCTCCAGTCAATCCACCCACCTCAGCCTTGGGTCTTTGACTCCTGCAATATCACACAAACTGTATAGGCCTGGATATTTCACTGTGGTCACAGACGACCACATTATCACAGGAATTGTACAGACAACCACCATTAACAGTTTGCAAGGACAGTGGGACATTCAAGACTTGTTCATGGACTTCTGCTGTGGTGGATGGATTGATTCTAGGTTCAAGACATGTTCATGGACTTCTGCTGTGGTGGATGGATTGATTCTAGGTTCAAGACTTGTTCATGGACCTCTGCTGTGGTGGATGGATTGATTAACGGTCCAAGTGAAGAGCTATAGATGCAGAGGAGCTGTGGAGTAAAACAGTTGAATCGCTAAATGGTAGACTGTGTCTTCGATATAATCCAATTTGTTCATGTCAAATTGTAAGTATGTCTTCCCTAGAAATCAAAAGATTTCTACAATAAAAGTACATTTACATTTTTATCCCCCCAAGAATATTCTATAAATGTTTTCTACACATTTTCATGCATCATAAAAATACATTTCTTTAGGTCAGGTACAATTAGTCTCTTAGGTATAGTTGTATTATAGTGTCCTATTGTCAAATCATTTTGTGCAACTAGAAAGATTTAATTCCTATAATTATGATTAAACATGCTTGACAAAGTTTGAAACATAAGTGTTTGGCAGTTGTTTACAAGTACATATCAGATTTAATCATTGTTGATTGTAAAACAGACCAAAGCCTTTGTATTTCATCTATTACACAATGTTTTTTTGTTGTTGAAGATATTAGTCTTGTGTTGCATCATTTTGTAAACATTTGATGTTCTATTACAGTGACCTAGAGTATGTTAGACTGCGGACTAATCGAGCAGTCCTTATTTATAATTGAAGACCATGGGTGACTGTGGACTAATCGAGCAGTCCTTATTTATAATTGAAGACCATGGGTGACTGCGGACTAATCGAGCAGTCCTTATTTATAATTGAAGACCATGGGTGACTGTGGACTAATCGAGCAGTCCTTATTTATAATTGAAGACCATGGGTGACTGTGGACTAATCGAGCAGTCCTTATTTATAATTGAAGACCATGGGTGACTGCGGACTAATCGAGCAGTCCTTATTTATAATTGAAGACCATGGGTGACTGCGGACTAATCGAGCAGTCCTTATTTATAATTGAAGACCATGGGTGACTGCGGACTAATCGAGCATTCCTTATTTATAATTGAAGACCATGGGTGACTGCGGACTAATCGAGCAGTCCTTATTTATAATTGAAGACCATGGGTGACTGCGGACTAATCGAGCAGTCCTTATTTATAATTGAAGACCATGGGTGACTGTGGACTAATCGAGCAGTCCTTATTTATAATTGAAGACCATGGGTGACTGTGGACTAATCGAGCAGTCCTTATTTATAATTGAAGACCATGGGTGACTGTGGACTAATCGAGCAGTCCTTATTTATAATTGAAGACCATGGGTGACTGTGGACTAATCGAGCAGTCCTTATTTATAATTGAAGACCATGGGTGACTGTGGACTAATCGAGCAGTCCTTATTTATAATTGAAGACCATGGGTGACTGTGGACTAATCGAGCAGTCCTTATTTATAATTGAAGACGTGTGGTGTTTTCTAGCGTCGTCTGTCATGCTTTTTTGAGTTCTGCGTTGTTTTTCAAATATGTGTACATAGAACGTGGACACGTATACAGGGTCTACGTCTGAGAAATGCTTTTGAGATGAAACGTCTAAACTGTCTCTTAAATATTTCAATTTAATTTTATTTAAAATGGAGCTTTCTAAATGTATTTTGTGAAAACTATAAAAAAAAACAATTTTGTACAGTAAATATAGTGAAAGCTTTTTTCGTGTTATTAATTATTTAGCCAACATCAAAAACGATGCACCAGGTGAGAATAGCTACACAACATATTACCACAGCCCGTTTTGAATGGTACAAAGCGTATTTGTTGTACCACTCAACTACAAATGAGCTGATAGAGAATTTCCATACAAACAAACCAAAGTGGGGCCAGTTCCAACCTGATATGTCTTCCAAACAGCCCAGCCCTATCCTATGTGATGCATGGCCCTCACCGGCTACACACAGACCACACAGTTTAACAACACGCAACAATGGAAAAGGTCACTCAATTCAACACCCCTTGTTTTGATAGAGTTGCAACAATGGTAGGGAAAAGTAGGGATACAGAGAGGAGGAGAGGGAGAGAGGGAGGAAAACTAGGAATACTCAGAGTGAGGCAGAGGAGAGATTGTGTGGCAGAATGAGTTATTTTGCTTCACTTGCTGCCACAGCAGGGGGTTGTGTGTGTCTGTGTGTTGAGAGGGAATAGCTGGAGGGGGAGGGGGACCTGGAGAGAGCTAGGTCAGGTATCACCTGGGAGTTATTGTTGGGTTGTGTTTGCTCTAACACTAACAGGACATGCAGGTGCTCTATTTGTCGCAGGAAATTAAACTTGTGTATTCAAGTTTTAAAATGTTTTTCAAGTTTGTAATTTCCACTGTAAAAAGTCAACTTCATTTTCCCTTACGAAAAATGTATCAACCCCGACAACAATGTCCATTAATTATAATCCACATAATAATTCACATTTCCTGTTGCTGCAGGATTATTCCCCTGCTGTGAGAAACTGTTAAAGAAAATAAAACTGTTTTTAATTGTCACTTACACTCTAGGTGTAGGTGCAGTGAAATGTGTCATTTTACACGGTCACCCTTAGTTGTATGGTGCACTTGGAGCAAATTAGGATTAAGTGCCTTGCTCAAGGGCACATCGACAGATTTTTGACCTTGTCGGCTCGGGTATTCGAACTAACAACCTTTCGGTTACTGGCCTATCGCTCTAACCGCTAGGCTACCTGCTGCAGATCTGTACATTACACACCACATCAGTGACTTCAGAACAAACTCTTGTTGAAGACCAATAGAAGCAAATGAAGGTAATGTTAATACCAGAGTTTTTTGGGGGGAAGGGGAGACGGTCTCTCTATTCAAACCATTGTTCAGTTCTTTATGCAAACTATTACAACACAATACGTTTGCCACTCTTCAACACCAGGCTGGAGCAGGGATGTCGTGAGAAAGGAGGGAGACAGAACAGTTTAGACAGCTGCATTGACAGAGAGAAAAACATCAATATTTACAGGCGAGAGAGAGAGAGAGCAGACAAGAGGGATGAGGATGGAGCGATACAGGTACAGTAACATGCAAAAAGAAAAAAGCCTAAATTATAAACAGTCACATGGTCCATGCAAGAGCGTGAGTCACCATTCAAACAGGGCCAAGTCAAATCAAACATCAAATCAAATCAAATGTTATTGGCCACATACACATATTTAGCAGATGTTATTGAGGGAATAGCAAAATTCTTGTCGCGATAGAAGTGATAAAATGTACCTTTTTCTCTGCCATCTTTGGTCCATCTATGTTTGAGCAGTGACACAACGATCGTGGCTTGTTTGTAGGGAGTTGGTCTGCACACACACAACGGTGAACATAAGCAGACTCTCACCCATTCAGAGGTGTCAACCGGATCAGTCACCTTCAATGGAGCAGTACCACTCAGACTTAAGGACTCTCTCTCTCTGAAAGCTGGACGTCTCTGCAGTGTGTTCTGTACAGTATTCTATGATAAAAGCACTCCATTGTTTTCCCATCACTATCGCATATAGGAACACCATATGAATATCTAATTCATGAGCACCTAGCATATGCATTCTCATTAGCACAATTTCATTTATCCCCCTATATGTCCATTAGCACTATTTAATTTAACCCCCTATGAGCCTCCTGCAAATCCAGCAGCATCATATAATTAAACCCCCTATGAGCCTCCTGCATATTCAGCAGCACAATATAATTAAACCCCCTATGAGCCTCCTGCATATTCAGCAGCACAATATAATTAAACCCCCTATGAGCCTCCTGCATATTCAGCAGCGCCATATCATTTAACCCCCTATGAGCCTCTGGTATATCCTGCAGCGCCATATCATTTAACCCCCTATGAGCATCTGGTATATCCTGCAGCGCCATATCATTTAACCCCCTATGAGCCTCTGGTATATCCTGCAGCGCCATATCATTTAACCCCCTATGAGCCTCTGGTATATCCTGCAGCGCCATATCATTTAACCCCCTATGAGCCTCTGGTATATCCTGCAGCGCCATATCATTTAACCCCCTATGAGCCTCTGGTATATCCTGCAGCGCCATATCATTTAACCCCCTATGAGCCTCTGGTATATCCTGCAGCGCCATATCATTTAACCCCCTATGAGCCTCTGGTATATCCAGCAGCGCCATATAATTTAACCCCCTATGAGCCTCTGGTATATCCTGCAGCGCCATATCATTTAACCCCCTATGAGCCTCTGGTATATCCTGCAGCGCCATATCATTTAACCCCCTATGAGCCTCCTGCATATTCAGCAGCACCATATCATTTAACCCCCTATGAGCCTCTGGTATATCCTGCAGCGCCATATAATTTAACCCCCTATGAGCCTCTGGTATATCCTGCAGCGCCATATCATTTAACCCCCTATGAGCCTCCTGCATATTCAGCAGCACCATATCATTTAACCCCCTATGAGCCTCTGGTATATCCTGCAGCGCCATATCATTTAACCCCCTATGAGCCTCTGGTATATCCTGCAGCGCCATATCATTTAACCCCCTATGAGCCTCCTGCATATTCAGCAGCACCATATCATTTAACCCCCTATGAGCCTCTGGTATATCCTGCAGCGCCATATCATTTAACCCCCTATGAGCCTCCTGCATATTCAGCAGCACCATATCATTTAACCCCCTATGAGCCTCCTGCATATTCAGCAGCACCATATCATTTAACCCTCTATGAGCCTCTGGTATATCCAGCTGCACCATATCATTTAACCCCCTATTTCGCCTCTGGTATATCCTGCAGCGCCATATAATTTAACCCCCTATGAGCCTCTGGTATATCCTGCAGCGCCATATCATTTAACCCCCTATGAGCCTCCTGCATATCCTGCAGCACCACATAATTTAACACCCTATGAGCCTCCTGCATATCCTGCAGCACCATATAATTGAACACCCTATGAGCCTCCAAAGTTACCCTGTAAAGTTATCAACGGAGAAGGAACTGAAGAGGGACCGTGTCAACAACACTTGTTGTAGTCGACTAGAGGACAGACGAGGAGGGGACACACCATGTTGACAACACTGAAGTGAGAAAGAGAAAAGAAAAGCTGTCTCGACCATTAAGACGACAGGGAAGAGGAGGGGGATCCAAGGAGGTGATGCATGAATCACAACTTGACCTGTTTGAGAAAGATACTGTGTGAACAAAGAGAAAGGTTGGACGACCTGAAATGGACAACACAACACAAGCCTGTATATGTGTTCATTAGAACTCCACCCAGATAGGAGATACCAGGTAACATTACATTACACGTCAGCTTACATTTCTTAGATTTTAAGGCAATTTAGATCACCTTATATTTAACATCACCTTATATTTAACAACCTTATACTTAACACCTTATACTTAACATCACCTTATACTTAACACCTTATACTTAACATCACCTTATACTTAACAACCTTATATTTAACATCACCTTATACTTAACAACCTTATATTTAACATCACCTTATATTTAACAACCTTATACTTAACAACCTTATATTTAACAACCTTATACTTAACAACCTTATATTTAACATCACCTTATACTTAACAACCTTATATTTAACAACACCTTATATTTAACAACACCTTATACTTAACATCACCTTATACTTAACATCACCTTATACTTAACATCACCTTATATTTAACAACCTTATACTTAACATCACCTTATACTTAACAACACCTTATATTTAACAACCTTATACTTGGTATACTGATTAAATAAAGGTGATCTGGCCTACCTGGTTAAATAAAGGTGATCTGGCCTACCTGGTTAAATAAAGGTGATCTGGTCTACCTGGTTAAATAAAGGTGATCTGGCCTACCTGGTTAAATAAAGGTGATCTGGTCTACCTGGTTAAATAAAGGTGATCTGGCCACCTGGTTAAATAAAGGTGATCTGGTCTACCTGGTTAAATAAAGGTGATCTGGTCTACCTGGTTAAATAAAGGTGATCTGGCCTACCTGGTTAAATAAAGGTGATCTGGCCTACCTGGTTAAATAAAGGTGATCTGGCCTACCTGGTTAAATAAAGGTGATCTGGCCTACCTGGTTAAATAAAGGTGATCTGGCCTACCTGGTTAAATAAAGGTGATCTGGCCTACCTGGTTAAATAAAGGTGATCTGGTCTACCTGGTTAAATAAAGGTGATCTGGCCTACCTGGTTAAATAAAGGTGATCTGGTCTACCTGGTTAAATAAAGGTGATCTGGTCTACCTGGTTAAATAAAGGTGATCTGGCCTACCTGGTTAAATAAAGGTGATCTGGCCTACCTGGTTAAATAAAGGTGACATACATATATATTTTTTAACACCTTATATTTCCCATTTGGTCGTCCACAAGGTCCAGAGGTCCACAGTGAACATGTGTTATATTTCCTCGCTGTCAAAATTGGCACAAAAATATTCCTCTATCCATATTTTTCTTAAATGTTTGATACTGCCTGACTGTCTAGCTTTCATTTGGGTGATTATTAGTGAGCTGGACACAATCAAGAATCTGTGTGAATGTAGGTCCATGATCATTCCCACACTTTCCATTTGGTTGTATTCATTTTAAAGTAGTTAGTCTCACCCCGGGATTACAGTACAGGAACACAGTCATGTGACTTAAGTAGGGCACCTAGATTGAGACACTGTAGTTACTTCACACAGAGAACTATAGTTGCGTGCATTAAAGTAAATGTACGCAGGCAGAGCCAGACGATTTCAGCCTCTCTCCCCCCTCCATAAGGAGATTTACGTAACCCCTAGGATGCATAATGCAGGGCTCACCCTTTCTACATGACCAATACAAGTTCCCCTGGAGTCAAATAAGGTTGTGTCAACTGAAATATGAGCTGGGACAACATGTGTGCATGTTACAGACAGACCCAAACAACAAGCTTAGTTTAATATTTTAGATTACTTGCAATAGAAGGCCTCCGGGTTCCATTGCTGCTATCGATAGCCTTTCAAAAAACTTCACATCTACAAAATCACTTTTACCAAACACTCCAGAGGTCATACATCATATTTATTGCGTCACAAATCTCTGACCACCTTGTATGAAGTCATAGCTTGATCTTTATAGAATGACCTAGTGACCTTACACCAGTAAATGTGAATTGCTTGGGGGAAATGCACACACACACACACACACACACACACACACACACACACACACACACACACACACACACACACACACACACACACACACACACACACACACACACACACACACACACACACACACACACACACACACACACACACACACACACACACACACACACACACACACACACACACACACACACCTCATAAAGCAACACATCCACACCAACCGCAGAAGAGAAACACAGTGACATGTTTTATTTTACATGCTGTATATTCAGTCTTTCTCCATGTCACCATCTGACCTCATTTGTTGTTTTGGTCTTGTCATAGCAGAGCCGCCCATCCAGATAACAGACCTGATGAGCTGTGAAGCCTGCGCCCACATCCAACCCTTTACTCCTGGTTGCCCCTAACTACAGATCTAAGATCAGCTTGCCCTATCCAAATGCTCACCTCAACCATTACTAGGGAACAAGCCAGACAGAAAAGATCTGTGGAGAATATGGGTGTTACGATAGAAACCTCCAGAGTTCTAAATAAGCTAGAAAACAGGCTATGAAACATGGAGATATGGATTTATACACATTTATTCAACTTATCAAAAAACACATTTTCAACATGCCTTTGATTGAATGGTGAAATAGCAGAAAGGTGAAATAGCAGGATGGTGAAATAGCAGAAAGGTGAAATAGCAGGATGGTGAAATAGCAGGATGGTGAAATAGCAGGATGGTGAAATAGCAGGATGGTGAAATAGCAGGATGGTGAAATAGCAGGATGGTGAAATAGCAGGATGGTGAAATAGCAGAAAGGTGAAATAGCAGGATGGTGAAATAGCAGGATGGTGAAATAGCAGGATGGTGAAATAGCAGGATGGTGAAATAGCAGGATGGTGAAATAGCAGGATGGTGAAATAGCAGGATGGTGAAATAGCAGGATGGTGAAATAGCAGGATGGTGAAATAGCAGGATGGTGAAATAGCAGGATGGTGAAATAGCAGAAAGGTGTATCTTGTGTTTCATTACAGATATCCCGTTGAAATGATCCCCCCACCTTCTCTCTCTCTCTGAGACAGGCCCAGTCACAACAAGATGACAGAGTTACATAGAGGGGCTTGGATGGAGTGTCGCTGCCTCCTTACTTCAATACAGGTATTGTAAGTCGCTCTAGACAATAGCATTTACTAAAATATCAAATGTCAAAGTGTCCTAGGAAAGGAAGGAAGGAGGCTGCTAGGCCACTTGGACAGTTGAAGGGAAAAGATTGGCGGGTGAAAACAGTTGGCAGGGAAACAGTTGACAATGTGACAGTGGTGTAACAGTCTGCAGAGTAACCATGGGTAATGGGTTGCCATGGCGAAAGAGTCCCAGCAGTTCTAGAAGTCCAGATGTTTGTTGCCAGCTGTGATAATGGTGAGGGGGTTCTAGAAGTCCAGATGTTTGTTGCCCAGCGGTGATAATGGTGAGGGGGTTCTAGAAGTCCAGGTGTTTGTTGCCAGCTGTGATAATGGTGAGGGGGTTCTAGAAGTCCAGATGTTTGTTGCCAGCGGTGATAATGGTGAGGGGGTTCTATAAGTCCAGGTGTTTGTTGCCAGCGGTGATAATGGTGAGGGGGTTCTATAAGTCCAGGTGTTTGTTGCCAGCGGTGATAATGGTGAGGGGGTTCTAGAAGTCCAGGTCTTTGTTGCCAGCGGTGATAATGGTGAGGGGGTTCTAGAAGTCCAGGTGTTGGTTGCCAGCGGTGATAATGGTGAGGGGGTTCTGGAAATCCAGATGTTGGTTGCCAGCGGTGATAATGGTGAGGGGGGTTCTAGAAGTCCAGGTGTTGGTTGCCAGCGGTGATAATGGTGAGGGGGTTCTGGAAATCCAGATGTTGGTTGCCAGCGGTGATAATGGTGAGGGGGGTTCTAGAAGTCCAGATGTTTGTTGCCAGCGGTGATAATGGTGAGGGGGTTCTGGAAATCCAGATGTTGGTTGCCAGCGGTGATAATGGTGAGGGGGTTCTAGAAGTCCAGATGTTTGCTGCCAGCGGTGATAATGGTGAGGGGGTTCTAGAAGTCCAGATGTTTGCTGCCAGCGGTGATAATGGTGAGGGGGTTCTGGAAATCCAGATGTTGGTTGCCAGCGGTGATAATGGTGAGGGGGGTTCTAGAAGTCCAGATGTTTGTTGCCAGCGGTGATAATGGTGAGGGGGTTCTGGAAATCCAGATGTTGGTTGCCAGCGGTGATAATGGTGAGGGGGTTCTAGAAGTCCAGATGTTTGCTGCCAGCGGTGATAATGGTGAGGGGGTTCTAGAAGTCCAGATGTTTGCTGCCAGCGGTGATAATGGTGAGGGGGTTCTAGAAGTCCAGATGTTTGCTGCCAGCGGTGATAATGGTGAGGGGGGTTCTAGAAGTCCAGATGTTTGTTGCCAGCGGTGATAATGGTGAGGGGGTTCTGGAAATCCAGATGTTGTTTGCCAGCGGTGATAATGGTGAGTGGGGTTCTAGAAGTCCAGATGTTTGCTGCCAGCGGTGATAATGGTGAGAGGGTTCTAGAAGTCCAGATGTTTGCTGCCAGCGGTGATAATGGTGAGGGGGTTCTAGAAGTCCAGATGTTTGCTGCCAGCGGTGATAATGGTGAGGGGGTTCTAGAAGTCCAGATGTTTGCTGCCAGCGGTGATAATGGTGAGGGGGTTCTAGAAGTCCAGATGTTTGTTGCCAGCGGCGATGATGGTGAGTGGGGTTCTAGAAGTCCAGATGTCTGTTGCCAGTGGAGCCGGAGCCACAGCCTGAGGAGCCCACCATGGCTGTCCCTGTCAGCTCTCCCCGGCTCACACGACTCACTGTCTCTGACAGGTCTGGAGGCAGATGTAGTCTCTGAAAACAGAGAGAGAGAGAGAGAGGAGGGGGGAGAGAAAGAGAAAAGGGGAGAGAGAGAGAGAGAGGAGTGGGGAGAGAAAGAGGCAAGGGGAGAGAGAGAGAGAGAGAGAGGGGAGGGGGGAGAGAAAGAGGAAAGGGGGGGAGAGAAAGAGAGCGCAAAAAAGTGAGAGGGGAGATGGAGGGGGAAAAAAGAGGGAGAGACATTATTTACTTTGTTGACAGAAACACATCAACATAAACAGTGGCACTCTCCACTCCAGTGATGTTGTGGTCACAGAGAGCCCATGTTGGGTGTAAATCAGAGCTCTCTAACGCTGTTCCTGGAGAGCTACCGTCCTGCAGGTTGTTTCTACAAACCTAATCTAGCACACCTGATTCTAATAACTAGCTGGTTGGAGAGAAAAGCTCCAGGAGGGTATCTCTCCAGGAACAGGGTTGAGAGCTCTGGTGTAAGTGGTTTCAGCTGCTTTAGGACTCCCTTCTGCTCAGCACGGCCAGTGTGGAGGAAACCTGCTAGCGTGTCGCTAAATACCTCAGAGAGATTTAGCTCTGTGACAGCTCAGAGGGGACACGGTGTGTGTGTGTGCTTTGTCAAGGTGTGCATAGAGTAATGTGTATGCGTGAGATTGTACGAGTTTGAGAATTTGTGTGGAGAGTGTGTGTGTGTGTGAGTGTGTAACACACTTGACTAGGGCTAATACCGGAGTCATTAGAATCAAGCTCTTTAGCAGCAAGAGTAACTTGTTCCCCAGTAGGACTAATCTCTGGAGCTGCTCTGTGCCAACATAACAACACAAAGACACTAGGCTACTGACGTAAAGCCTCAACGCTAACACGCTAACAACTCAACAGGCTAAGAGGGGCTGCCCTGGTCCTCTCGGAGGGTCATAACAACACAAAGACGCAAGGCTAATGTGGCCTACTGACGTAAAGCCTCAACGCTAACACGCTAACAACTCAACAGGCTAAGAGGGGCTGCCCTGGTCCTCTCGGAGGGGCATAACAACACAAAGACGCTAGGCTAATGTGGCCTACTGACGTAAAGCCTCAACGCTAACAACTCAACAGGCTAAGAGGGGCTGCCCTGGTCCTCCCGAGGGGTCATAAGAGTGGCCGTTAACGGCACTTCAGGAGGCGATGAGTTGGCCCAGTGGAGGCGATGAGTCGGCCCAGTGTGTGTATGTGGGGTGGAGTGTTTACGGACAGAGGCTGCTTCTGAGTATCTCTGGGCTGTAAGCGAGGATCTCTCTAAATTAAGATTGTGTGTGTGTGTTATCAGAGTTGATGTGTATTGGGGAAATGAGTGTGTGTACTGTATGGTGAGGAAATGTGTGGGATGGCAATGTTCTGCTCTGCCTAGTAGAACCTAAACCCCTATAATTTACCTCAGGTGGAATCTACTAGACATCCGAAACCCAGTGGTCCACACCTCCACCCACCTCTCTTAACCCCCTGTGCCTGCCCGACCCTCACCCCCTCCAGCCACGCAGCTTAAGGAGAGCCCCTCTCCTCCCAGATATCCTCATATGTCCTCTAATGACTATGTGTTTGGGTACAGGGATAACAGCATCCCTACATGAAGAGATGACGTCCCACTCCACAAAGCCTCTGGGGGTGGACCTGCACATTCCACTTGGCTACAGCATTATCAGGGCTTCTAGATTGGGGCTTTACAGTTGATCTGATATGGCTCATTTTAATAGAACTTCTAACAAGCTGGTACCATTCCCGTTGCATTCAACAAAGTTTGTACGGAAATGTTTTATTTCCTTTCTAAATGTCTATTGTAAAGGGTATTGAGATCTCCCAAATGCAGTTTTGAATTAAATTGGATTTAAAGGGATTCTCAAGCCCCTCCAGCAGCTCCTAGGTCAGCAGTCAGTCTGTCACATGGACAACTGAACCTCTCCTGTCCAGTGAACATGTCTCCCCTGTGTTGTCAGGGTGAAGTATGTCAGACCATAAAGATACACCATACCAATGACCTACGTGTCTGACAGGCAGCAGCAGGAAACAGGAGGAATCAGAGCCCAGAGGTGATCTATGGGCAGGTAAAGCCTGGTTGAGCCTGGAGAATGTAGATGAGGAGCAAGAGGTTCATCTGGAGATGCTAAAGTCTAGAGAGGATGTTGTTAAGACCATGCTTAACCTAAGGTGACAGAGGGTAAGGACAGACGATGCCTACCGGTAGTGTCTACAGGAATGGTGAGAGAGGGTAAGGACAGACGATGCCTACCGGTAGTGTCTACAGGAATGGTGAGAGAGGGTAAGGACAGACAATGCCTACCGGTAGTGTCTACAGGAATGGTGAGAGAGGGTAAGGACAGACGATGCCTACCGGTAGTGCCTACAGGAATGGTGAGAGAGGGTAAGGACAGACGATGCCTACCGGTAGTGTCTACAGGAATGGTGAGAGAAGGTAAGGACAGACGGTAGTGCCTACAGGAATGGTGAGAGAGGGTAAGGACAGACGATGCCTACCGGAGGTGCCTACAGGAATGGTGAGAGAGGGTAAGGACAGACGATGCCTACCGGTAGTGTCTACAGGAATGGTGAGAGAGGGTAAGGACAGACGATGCCTACCGGTAGTGCCTACAGGAATGGTGAGAGAGGGTAAGGACAGCCGATGCCTACCGGTAGTGTCTACAGGAATGGTGAGAGAGGGTAAGGACAGACAATGCCTACCGGTAGTGTCTACAGGAATGGTGAGAGAGGGTAAGGACAGACGATGCCTACCGGTAGTGCCTACAGGAATGGTGAGAGAGGGTAAGGACAGCCGATGCCTACCGGTAGTGTCTACAGGAATGGTGAGAGAGGGTAAGGACAGACGGTAGTGCCTACAGGAATGGTGAGAGAGGGTAAGGACAGACAATGCCTACAAGTAGTGTCTACAGGAATGGTGAGAGAGGGTAAGGACAGACGATGCCTACCGGTAATGTCTATAGGAATGGTGAGAGAGGGTAAGGACAGACGATGCCTACCGGTAGTGTCTACAGGAATGGTGAGAGAAGGTAAGGACAGACGGTAGTGCCTTCAGGAATGGTGAGAGAGGGTAAGGACAGAAGATGCCTACTGGTAGTGTCTACAGGAATGGTGAGAGAGGGTAAGGACAGATGATGCCTACTGGTAATGTCTACAGGAATGGTGAGAGAGGGTAAGGACAGACGATGCCTACCGGAGGTGCCTACAGGAATGGTGAGAGAGGGTAAGGACAGACGATGCCTACCGGTAGTGTCTACAGGAATGGTGAGAGAGGGTAAGGACAGACGATGCCTACCGGAGGTGCCTACAGGAATGGTGAGAGAGGGTAAGGACAGACGATGCCTACCGGTAGTGTCTACAGGAATGGTGAGAGAGGGTAAGGACAGACAATGCCTACCGGTAGTGCCTACAGGAATGGTGAGAGAGGGTAAAGACAGCCGATGCCTACCGGTAGTGTCTACAGGAATGGTGAGAGAGGGTAAGGACAGACGGTAGTGCCTACAGGAATGGTGAGAGAGGGTAAGGACAGACGATGCCTACCGGAGGTGCCTACAGGAATGGTGAGAGAGGGTAAGGACAGACGATGCCTACCGGTAATGTCTACAGGAATGGTGAGAGAGGGTAAGGACAGACGATGCCTACCGGTAGTGTCTACAGGAATGGTGAGAGAGGGTAAGGACAGACGATGCCTACCGGTAGTGTCTACAGGAATGGTGAGAGAGGGTAAGGACAGACGATGCCTACCGGTAGTGTCTACAGGAATGGTGAGAGAGGGTAAGGACAGACGATGCCTACCGGTAGTGTCTATAGGAATGGTGAGAGAGGGTAAGGACAGACGATGCCTACCGGTAGTGTCTACAAGAATGGTGAGAGAGGGTAAGGACAGACGGTAGTGCCTACAGGAATGGTGAGAGGGGGTAAGGACAGACGATGCCTACCGGTAGTGTCTACAGGAATGGTGAGAGAGGGTAATGACAGACGATGCCTACCGGTAGTGTCTACAGGAATGGTGAGAGAGGGTAAGGACAGACGATGCCTACCGGTAGTCTCTACAGGAATGGTGAGAGAGGGTACGGACAGACGATGCCTACCGGTAGTGTCTACAGGAATGGTGAGAGAGGGTAAGGACAGACGGTAGTGCCTACAGGAATGGTGAGAGAGGGTAAGGACAGACGATGCCTACCGGTAGTGCCTACAGGAATGGTGAGAGAGGGTAAGGACAGACGATGCTTACCGGTAGTGTCTACAGGAATGGTGAGAGAGGGTACGGACAGACGATGCCTACCGGTAGTGTCTACAGGAATGGTGAGAGAGGGTAAGGACAGACGATGCTTACCGGTAGTGTCTACAGGAATGGTGAGAGAGGGTAAGGACAGACGATGCTTACCGGTAGTGTCTACAGGAATGGTGAGAGAGGGTAATGACAGACGATGCCTACCGGTAGTGTCTACAGGAATGGTGAGAGAGGGTAAGGACAGACGATGCCTACCGGCAGTGTCTACAGGAATGGGTGAAGGTCATAACCCCTGGTGATTCAGGTCATTTGATACAGACTAGATGAAGTTAGCTGGATTTGACTAAGCATCACAGCACAACCATGATAGATGACAGGTTGTCAAAAACATCAGTGATGACCTGTCTTTTCTTTTCAGTGGGAAATAAAAAGCACATTCCTACAACACACCCACATCATGCTACAGGGCTTCCACATGCCCCCTCCACCCCTGCCAAAACTTTGCCTGTGTGACCTTTGGTGTCTCCAGCTCAGTGGAGTGTGATTGAAAAAGACAAACAATGCATTGATCAGGCCAGGAGTCAGCCCTGCTAAGTGCACAGCAGCGGAAACTGTGTCGAGAGACAATCAATGACATATACATCGTTCCTCAGTGGGTGAGGACAGAAAACACATCACACCGTTGTCTGGCTGTCAGACACCTACAGACCTCGCTACCTGCCTGGTGTGTGTGTGTGTGTGTGTGTACTGTGTGTGTGTACTGTGTGTGTGTGTTTGGCTCTGGGATCGCAGACCCCCACTGAGCATGTGCGAAGAGGAAGGTCAAACCAATCCAGAAGAGCTGCTCAGCTCCCCTAACGTTTGAGTTCAGGGGCAGACCAGAGCAATCGATGGCGACAAGAGAGGGAGAGGCAGAGTACCAACAGCCCTCCCTGGGGCCTCTGTGACAGCAGGTCTGAGAAGACATCTCAGACTATCAGAGAGGTGACAAACCTTCCATGATCAAAAGTTGAAGTGACCCTAAATCCATGCATTCACATGGCAGTGACAAAGACATTGCTGATACCCATTGGTATGTATTATATACAGTATTGGTATGTATTATATACAGTATTGGTATAGATTGACAGTGGAATTGCAGTGCAGTTACACACAGTGTTTCATATAACTCACAGCTGTGATATAACTTCCCATTAAAAGAAGTCTACGTGGTGATATGTTGGCCATTGGATGAGTGTCCCACACAGACAGACAGACAGAGACAGACAGACAGACTCTCTCTGAGCCCGTTTATGACCGCCACACTCCATGATGATCCAGAAAGCCCTCTCAGACATAGGGCATGTGTGAGGTTGTGTGTGAAGTATTTTCCTGTTGCCTGGCAACCCTCAGGGGGTGGAGAAAGAGAATGGAACAGAGGGAGGGGGGTGGGAGTGGACAGAGGGAAATAAGACCATTGGCTGAGTTGGGGAACGGGGGACTCTGTGTGTGTGTATGTGTGTGCTAGCTGGTGTATGTATGCGAGTGTGTGTTAGCTAGGGTATGTGTGTATAGTGTGTGTGTGAATATAGTGCGTGTGTGTGTGACGTGGGTGTCCACTCCCCCGTGGCACGCAAGGGTAAAGGTCCGTGGCTCGGTGCTGCTCCACAGCCACAGGGGCTGGCTGGGCTGGGGTCGACACTGCCAATGGGGCGAGGGGTGCGACAAAGCCCCAAACGAGCGCTAAGCACTTCAAATGAGCCCTCGGGGTCAGGCCCAGAGACTGGCTTTGCCTAAGAGGGTTACTAATATCCCCCCACAATGGACAAACCCCCACAGCTTATTTACGCCGCTCCTTACCTCACCTCAAGCCTCAGCTACTGATGGGAGATAGCGTTCGACAGTGGGCATAGCTGGTCACTTCAGATAACAAATGGCGGGTAGAAGAGAATCTCATAGCAAAGCATCTTAGAGTAGGAGTGCTGATCTAGGATCAGTTTAGCTTCCTTTAGATTATAATGAGACTATATGGATCCTAGATCAGTACTCCTACTCTAAGATGCTTTGTGAATGTGGGCCCAGGGATTGCGTGTGAAAAGAAGCTGGGCTAGCATTGAAAGCAGGGGGAAGAAAAGTTCTCCAACAGAAGGACTTGTTTGGGGTCTAGGTGTGTTTATACCACTTTATGTAAGCACATTTCCATGATCCATATAGATCTGATTTGCCCCAAACAGAGCTTAGAGGGAACCAACCCGCTCTCACAAAGCAGCCCTCTATCAAAGACATTCCACGTGCGGAAACTGGCTGCCAATGACTGTGGTACACGGAAATCATTTAACAAGTCATTTAGTCCACATTCATTTTAGTCACACTTCTAAAAGGGTCCTGTATTTTTTATTGACCAATGTAGGAACGTGCTCAGGGAAATGACATATTTACCATAAACACCTACTTAAGAGAACACACAACTTAAGGGACTTAGAATGTTTGGTTTGTACTTCCAAGAACATATTAGCACCGTTCGTGTCACTTGCAACTTGCAAAAAGCACTAGGAAACATGCTGATCCTGTTCCTAAATCAGCCATTGAAATGATTACTAATGTGAAAATGCAATCAACAGCCTTAAAACTAACCAGTTCATCAATTGAAGTCAGAAAAGTTGGAGTTAGGAACTAAGATTAAACCGTAAACACACAATATTATTCTCAATAACAGAAACAAACCAAACACATTCCAACAACTCTAGAATATTTGTGGTGTTCGTGGGGTAATTCCACATTCAAGATGGAGGTGATGGACATCAGCCTTCAGTATGTGTAGCTTTGTTCAGTATTCATGAAAAACCACACTGGTCATATCATATATCCAAAACCAATTCCCTTCTCCTTGTCAACATTGGGATGCAGTGCAGCCAGTGTAAAAATATTGGCTGTCCATGACACCAGTCCAATATCCCTCCCATTCCACAACCCAATCTGTCCTTTAGGTCAAGGGTCAAAACCGAAAGAGAAAGTCTGCCAGCTGAAAACGTGTAGAAATGTCCCAGTCAGTCACCAGACTTGTTCATTCAGCCTACACCACCAAATCACCTCCCAAAACCTTAATCCCCCACTGCTATCGAGTTACACTACCTTGTGTGGGAAAGCATTCGTCAAAGTTAGAGGAACTAGTATTAACTCAGACTAACTCAAACCCCAAATAAATCAGGTGTCGTTCTTTTCTATTTGAGGGACAAACTGCCATCACATTGCAATGGCAATTTCAGAGAATACTTCCGCTGGCCAGACAGAAAATGCAGAAGTAGCTTTAAAATAAAATCCCATTACGTTGGTAATTCTAGCCCACCTTGGATATAACAAAAGCTGACGAGAAGCTCTGCCTTCCTCTTCTTTTGTGCTGGGAGAGAGAGTAACACGATCTCCGGCCGATCGTGACCTCACAATAACCCTACGACTGAGGACCATTTACCTCACTGTGGCTTGGCTCAGAAACCACCTGCGTTTGGGAATTCTAAGATGAATAGAATGTGTCAATAAAAAAACATTTGTTGTTTTATTTCTGTTGTAAAATGCTCCGTTCAGCAACGGAGGTGGACATGACAGTGACTAGCTAACTATGAGCTATTGGTATATTTTAGGAGGTGGACATGACAGTGACTAGGTAACTATGAGCTATTGGTATATTTTAGGAGGTGGACATGACAGTGACTAGCTAACTATGAGCTATTGGTATATTTTAGGAGGTGGACATGACAGTGACTAGCTATGAGCTATTGGTATATTTTAGGAGGTGGACATGACAGTGACTAGGTAACTATGAGCTATTGGTATATTTTAGGAGGTGGACATGACAGTGACTAGGTAACTATGAGCTATTGGTATATTTTAGGAGGTGGACATGACAGTGACTAACTATGAGCTATTGGTATATTTTAGGAGGTGGACATGACAGTGACTAGCTATGAGCTATTGGTATATTTTAGGAGGTGGACATGACAGTGACTAACTATGAGCTATTGGTATATTTTAGGAGGTGGACATGACAGTGACTAGCTAACTATGAGCTATTGGTATATTTTAGGAGGTGGACATGACAGTGACTAACTATGAGCTATTGGTATATTTTAGGAGGTGGACATGACAGTGACTAGCTAACTATGAGCTATTGGTATATTTTAGGAGGTGGACATGACAGTGACTAGCTATGAGCTATTGGTATATTTTAGGAGGTGGACATGACAGTGACTAGCTAACTATGAGCTATTGGTATATTTTAGGAGGTGGACATGACAGTGACTAACTAACTATGAGCTATTGGTATATTTTAGGAGGTGGACATGACAGTGACTAACTATGAGCTATTGGTATATTTTAGGAGGTGGACATGACAGTGACTAGCTAACTATGAGCTATTGGTATATTTTAGGAGGTGGACATGACAGTGACTAACTAACTATGAGCTATTGGTATATTTTAGGAGGTGGACATGACAGTGACTAACTATGAGCTATTGGTATATTTTAGGAGGTGGACATGACAGTGACTAGCTATGAGCTATTGGTATATTTTAGGAGGTGGACATGACAGTGACTAGCTATGAGCTATTGGTATATTTTAGGAGGTGGACATGACAGTGACTAACTATGAGCTATTGGTATATTTTAGGAGGTGGACATGACAGTGACTAGGTAACTATGAGCTATTGGTATATTTTAGGAGGTGGACATGACAGTGACTAGGTAACCATGAGCTATTGGTATATTTTAGGAGGTGGACATGACAGTGACTAGCTATGAGCTATTGGTATATTTTAGGAGGTGGACATGACAGTGACTAGGTAACTATGAGCTATTGGTATATTTTAGGAGGTGGACATGACAGTGACTAGCTATGAGCTATTGGTATATTTTAGGAGGTGGACATGACAGTGACTAACTATGAGCTATTGGTATATTTTAGGAGGTGGACATGACAGTGACTAGGTAACCATGAGCTATTGGTATATTTTAGGAGGTGGACATGACAGTGACTAACTATGAGCTATTGGTATATTTTAGGAGGTGGACATGACAGTGACTAGCTAACTATGAGCTATTGGTATATTTTAGGAGGTGGACATGACAGTGACTAGGTAACTATGAGCTATTGGTATATTTTAGGAGGTGGACATGACAGTGACTAACTATGAGCTATTGGTATATTTTAGGAGGTGGACATGACAGTGACTAGCTAACTATGAGCTATTGGTATATTTTAGGAGGTGGACATGACAGTGACTAGGTAACTATGAGCTATTGGTATATTTTAGGAGGTGGACATGACAGTGACTAACTATGAGCTATTGGTATATTTTAGGAGGTGGACATGACAGTGACTAACTATGAGCTATTGGTATATTTTAGGAGGTGGACATGACAGTGACTAGCTAACTATGAGCTATTGGTATATTTTAGGAGGTGGACATGACAGTGACTAGGTAACTATGAGCTATTGGTATATTTTAGGAGGTGGACATGACAGTGACTAACTATGAGCTATTGGTATATTTTAGGAGGTGGACATGACAGTGACTAACTATGAGCTATTGGTATATTTTAGGAGGTGGACATGACAGTGACTAGGTAACTATGAGCTATTGGTATATTTTAGGAGGTGGACATGACAGTGACTAGGTAACTATGAGCTATTGGTATATTTTAGGAGGTGGACATGACAGTGACTAACTATGAGCTATTGGTATATTTTAGGAGGTGGACATGACAGTGACTAGGTAACTATGAGCTATTGGTATATTTTAGGAGGTGGACATGACAGTGACTAACTATGAGCTATTGGTATATTTTAGGAGGTGGACATGACAGTGACTAACTATGAGCTATTGGTATATTTTAGGAGGTGGACATGACAGTGACTAGGTAACTATGAGCTATTGGTATATTTTAGGAGGTGGACATGACAGTGACTAACTATGAGCTATTGGTATATTTTAGGAGGTGGACATGACAGTGACTAGGTAACTATGAGCTATTGGTATATTTTAGGAGGTGGACATGACAGTGACTAACTATGAGCTATTGGTATATTTTAGGAGGTGGACATGACAGTGACTAGGTAACTATGAGCTATTGGTATATTTTAGGAGGTGGACATGACAGTGACTAGCTAACTATGAGCTATTGGTATATTTTAGGAGGTGGACATGACAGTGACTAGCTAACTATGAGCTATTGGTATATTTTAGGAGGTGGACATGACAGTGACTAGCTATGAGCTATTGGTATATTTTAGGAGGTGGACATGACAGTGACTAGCTAACTATGAGCTATTGGTATATTTTAGGAGGTGGACATGACAGTGACTAGGTAACTATGAGCTATTGGTATATTTTAGGAGGTGGACATGACAGTGACTAGCTAACTATGAGCTATTGGTATATTTTAGGAGGTGGACATGACAGTGACTAACTATGAGCTATTGGTATATTTTAGGAGGTGGACATGACAGTGACTAGCTAACTATGAGCTATTGGTATATTTTAGGAGGTGGACATGACAGTGACTAGCTAACTATGAGCTATTGGTATATTTTAGGAGGTGGACATGACAGTGACTAGCTAACTATGAGCTATTGGTATATTTTAGGAGGTGGACATGACAGTGACTAGCTAACTATGAGCTATTGGTATATTTTAGGAGGTGGACATGACAGTGACTAGCTAACTATGAGCTATTGGTATATTTTAGGAGGTGGACATGACAGTGACTAGGTAACCATGAGCTATTGGTATATTTTGGGAGGTGGAGACAGAGAAAGAAACAGAGGGGACAATTAGGATGGATCTCATGTTTCAGTCATGAGAAGATGCCACACCCTTTCTCTAACTGAACTGAATGTCATCTATTGTCTGCGTCACCAGCCTGTCTGAGTGACCCAAGATATCCCTGGAGACAGTCACAGACAGACGGACACAGCAATGTTGTCGTAAACATCACATTATACTTACAGAGAGAAACAAACTAAAAAAGGTCCATTATGTTACTCGTAGCACCTTTAAAACTAGACAAGACTTGGATCTGAGCTGGGTCTTTGTCAGGTCCAACAGACAGAGACACAGACAGAGACACAGACGAGGAGACAGACGGAGACGCAGCAACAGACAGAGACACGGACGGAGACGCAGCAACAGACAGAGACACAGACGGAGACGCAGCAACAGACAGAGACACAGACGGAGACACAGCAACAGACAGAGACACAGACGGAGACACAGCAACAGACAGAGACACAGACGGGGAGACAGACGGAGACGCAGCAACAGACAGAGACACGGACGGAGACGCAGCAACAGACAGAGACACAGACGGAGACGCAGCAACAGACAGAGACACAGTCGGAGACACAGCAACAGACAGAGACACAGACGGAGACACAGCAACAGACAGAGACACAGACGGGGAGACAGACGGAGACGCAGCAACAGACAGAGACACAGACGGAGACACAGACGGAGACACAGCAACAGACAGAGACACAGACGGAGACACAGCAGCAGACAGAGACACAGACACAGACGGAGACACAGCAACAGACAGAGACACAGACGGAGGCACAGCAACAGACAGAGACACAGACGGAGACGCAGCAACAGACAGAGACACAGACGGAGACGCAGCAACAGACAGAGACACAGACGCAGCAACAGACAGAGACACAGACAGAGACGCAGCAACAGACAGAGACACAGACGGAGACGCAGCAACAGACAGAGACACAGACGGAGACACAGCAACAGACAGAGACACAGACGGAGACGCAGCAACAGACAGAGACACAGACGGAGACACAGCAACAGACAGAGACACAGACGGAGACGCAGCAACAGACAGACACAGACGAAGACGCAGCAACAGACAGACGCAGACAGAGACGCAGCAACAGACAGAGACACAGACGGAGACACAGCAACAGACAGAGACACAGACGGAGACACAGCAACAGGCAGAGACACAGACGGAGACGCAGGAGCCACGCCTCTTCTGCTCAGTGGCTAATGCTTCAGACAGACAAGGCAGGAGGATGAGCAAGGAATAATTCTGGGGGTAATTATAGTCACAAAATTGGAATGAAAGGGATGGGACTAATTCTGAACAAACTATTCCATTGAATTCAACTTGTTAAAACAGGAAACTGATGAGATGCAATTATTTCTGGAGGGTTTTTAATTTCAAATGGAATGTTTGTGTTTCTCTTGAGTAGACCTCACTCACGCTCCATGCCTCTGAAATGGAAGATGAAAAAGTTGCATCGGTTGCAAATTTAGACACATTTGTCCTAAACGGTGATCATGTTCCTGAAATAAGATTCATTAAACATCACAGTTGTGTCTAAAACCTGCCTGAAGCAGCATAAAAGGAGGTAACTACTAGTGCAAGAGGGCAGACGAAGCACAACAGAAGACAATAACATCATCATCACCATCTCCCCCGACACCATGGATGGACAACTGGCTGCCCGCGTCCCCCTTTTGAAGGCCCTCAAATGAATCTCAGTTTGGGTCTCAACTTACTTGCCAGTGACAGTAGTAGAATACACAAGCTGTAATTCAGAAAGGTGTTTATACATCAGCAGTTTTTCTGCTTGAGCCAGAGACTGAAAAGTAAGTCAGTTAGCAATCTAAAAATGTTACCTGACATGGGCTAAGTTAGTTTAGCGGCCAGCGATCTAAACGTGTTATCATGGTCGAATTACCGGCCGGGGGGCCCCCATTGATTTTCTTAGTCTCACACAGATATATTAAAAACTGCAAACATTTCTCTCCCCCCTATGGCAAAATGAGAATAATTGCATGAAATTCTATGTATGTGAGTAAGCAAACCCGCAAGCAACTGCAGCCCCCCATGATGAGTTCAGATGTTTTGTGGCCCCCACCCCCATCCAAGTTACCCATCCCTGCCCTACACTATATCTTCTGGGTTCCTCTGGCCAGCCCCGGCAGTAGCCTTGAGGTAGCTAGCTCAGTCAGTAGCTTTAAGGGGGAGCGCAGGGTCGGGCCATTTTTAGCTGCTTTCAGTTTCATTCCGTTTCTTTTTAGAGGGCAGTGCTAGCTTTGACCTTGGGCAATATAGTGTTAGGGAGCAATGGGTGAGAGTATGATGACCCCAGTGGGGGAAGAGGAGGGGGTGACGTTGGCGTTATGGATTGGGGCACAGTCAGCGGGTGGCCAGGCAGACATTGGACCCTGGGGTGACATGGAGCCCAGGGACGGGGCAAGACGGGGTGGAAGGGGGTAGAGGGCGCGGGGTACAAACACGTTTAAGTGTTGCCTTCACTTCCAATAGGCCCATAGCAGATTACATGGCTGCATAGGTTATGACAGCATATCTGGGAGACCTCTAGCCCCAAATACACATTTTAACCCTCAAACCATGACTTTGATACCATAGTACTGTATAACAATGAAGAGTAACACACACATCTGGTATGCACATATTTCCCTCTGTAGTCTAGGAATGTCAGATACTGAAATCAGTACTAAGGTTTAAAATGGCTCTGTATAAAAGGATAAAGGGAGGACTGAAAAAGCTTGGACATCCTCGTCTATCCTTCACATCAGGTCAGTCAGCAAGCCTGTGGATATCTTCATCTCAAACACCACTGTTGGACCATAAACACTGTTATCCAGTTTCTCTCTTATCAGTTACAGTCTTTTGGCCCTGTAGGTGAATTCACATGGATCATGCTAACATTCCATAGAACTCAATCTCCCACAATGCATCATCTCAGGTTGTGGGTTCAGGAAGCCTCTGCCCTCTGATTCTCTCTCACAGCATCAGTTACCACAAATGAAATACAGGGCAGATTTACTAGGGCTGTTTTATCATGTCTTATTAATGCTTTTCAGTGCACACACACAAACTTACCTCAGATGTGACAGAGTGATATTTACAATGTGAATTCACTGAGCTGACTCAGGCAACTTGGCCTTCCTAAAAAAACAACATAATTCCTCTCCTCTCCTCTCCTCTCCTCTCCTCTCCTCTCCTCTCCTCTGTGGTTCACAAACAGTTTACAAGCATTACGTTTGACAGTAAAAGATGGTAGTGACTTTACTGTGTCAGATGGGGTAAGACGTTGACACCTCAGAAGGGGAGAGGATGGCTCTCAGAAAAACACTTATGTGGCGCTGACTAAGGACTGGGAAGAGGAGAGAGAATGAGGGAAGGGGGAAAGAGAAGGGGAGAGGAGGAGAGAACGAGGGAAGAGAAGGGGAGAGGAGAGAACGAGGGAAGAGAAGGGGAGAGGAGGAGAGAAGAAGAGAACAAGGGAAGAGAAGGGGAGAGAACAAGGGAAGAGAAGGGGAGAGGAGGGGAGAGAACGAGGGAAGAGAAGGGGAGAGAACGAGGGAAGAGAAGGGGAGAGGAGGAGAGAGGGAGAGAACGAGGGAAGAGAAGGGGAGAGGAGGAGAGAGGGAGAGAACGAGGGAAGAGAAGGGGAGAGGAGAGAGGGAGAGAACGAGGGAAGAGAAGGGGAGAGGAGGAGAGAACGAGGGAAGAGAAGGGGAGAGACCGAGGGAAGAGAAGGGGAGAGGAGGAGAGGAAGAGAACGAGGGAAGAGAAGGGGAGAGAACGAGGGAAGAGAAGGGGAGAGGGAGAGAAAGGGGGAAAAGAAGGGGAGAGAAGGAGAGAACGAGGGAAGAGAAGGGGAGAGGAGGAGAGAATGAGGGAAGAGAAGGGGAGAGGAGGAGAGAAGAAGAGAACAAGGGAAGAGAAGGGGAGAGAACAAGGGAAGAGAAGGGGAGAGGAGGGGAGAGAACGAGGGAAGAGAAGGGGAGAGAACGAGGGAAGAGAAGGGGAGAGGAGGAGAGAGGGAGAGAACGAGGGAAGAGAAGGGGAGAGGAGGAGAGAGGGAGAGAACGAGGGAAGAGAAGGGGAGAGGAGAGAGGGAGAGAACGAGGGAAGAGAAGGGGAGAGGAGGAGAGAGGGAGAGAACGAGGGAAGAGAAGGGGAGAGACCGAGGGAAGAGAAGGGGAGAGGAGGAGAGGAAGAGAACGAGGGAAGAGAAGGGGAGAGAACGAGGGAAGAGAAGGGGAGAGGGAGAGAAAGGGGGAAAAGAAGGGGAGAGAATTAGGGAAGAGAAGGAGAGAGGGAGAGAACGAGGGAAGAGAAGGGGAGAGAATGAGGGAAGAGAAGGGGAGAGAACGAGGGAAGAGAAGGGGAGAGCAGGAAAGGATGAGAGGGGAGATGAGGAAAGGATGAGAGGGGAGATGAGGAAAGGATGAGAGGGGAGATGAGGAAAGGATGAGAAAGGGAGCAGAGGTGCAGAAAGGTGAGTGTGAAGAAAGGCTAGTTTTCCACAGTAAGTGTGTTCCCTACCCCCTTCCCTCATTGACTCCAAATTGATTTGCATCCATAGAGCTGATATGGCATCCAATGAGACGATATTTCATCCATCAAGATGATATTTCATCCATCAAGATGATATTTCATCCATAAAGATGATATTTCATCCATCGAGACGATATTTCATCCATCGAGACGATATTTCATCCATCGAGACGACATTTTATCCATCAAGATGACATTTCATCCCATTTCATCCATCAAGATGACATTTCATCCATCAAGATGACATTTCATCCATCAAGATGATATTTCATCCATAAAGATGATATTTAATCCATAGAGACGATATTTCAACCATAGAGACAATATTTCGTCCATCGAGATGATATTTCATCCATAGAGATGATACTTCATCCATAGAGACGATATTTCATCCATAGAGATTATATTTCATCCATAGAGACGATATTTCATCCATAGAGACGATATTTCATCCATAGAGATTATATTTCATCCATAGAGACGATATTTCATCCATAGAGACGATATTTCATCCATAGAGACGATATTTCATCCATAGGGTAACCGCTGTCAGAGAGCATCCCAAGGCATTGAGTGCTCTCTGTTTGTGTGTGTGTGTGTGTGTGTGTGTGTGTGTGTGTGTGTGTGTAAGTAGCAGTCCACACTCCTATCCTTTATCCATGCTCAGAAGCGTGATCACCAGCCTAATGAGGCAGCAGCTAGTTCAGCTGTCTAGACAACAGCAGAGGAGGAGAGGAACAGAGGAGGAGGGGATGAGGAGGTGAGAGGAGGAAAAGATGAAGGGATGGGGTAGAAGGCTGAGGAGAATGAGTGGGAAAGGGGGAAGAGGGGAAGTGGAGGACAAGAGGGGGGAAGATGGCAGAGGCGGGAGAGAGAGGTTGTTCTAAGAGGGATGAGGAATAGAAGGAATGTTCCGGTCCGGAGGAACAGAAGTAGTGGAGAACAGCAGACAGCTCCTTTCTGTAGAAGACATGTGGAGGAGCAGGAGATCAGGATATAAAGGGTTTGAGTGTGTGTGTGTGTGTGTGTTACCGTCTGTCTGTTTATGGGATGAATGTCCAAGACCAAGTGTGTGGTTAGTGTGTGTGTGGTCAGTGTGTGTGTGGTCAGTGTGTGTGTGGTCATTGTGTATGTGCGTGTCTATGTGATTGACTGTGGCGTGAATAAAAATGGCTGGGTGCAATCTATCACCAGTTGATAGTCCCCATAAAAAAGGAGCCCCTTTTGGCTGAGAGGACAGCCCTTGTGGGGACAAAGACCAGCATACTGGGGACTTCATAGGACTGGCTGAAAAGGTGTTGCCCAGAGCAACCCCATTCACAGCAACAGGCATGCAGGCCACGGTCAGTCATTGGTGCTGACTTGGACCAGGCGGCCCACAGAGACACAATGACCAGGGTGGTATTTAGACCAGCCGGCCCACAGAGACACATTGACCAGGGTGGTATTCAGACCAGTAGGCCCACAGAGACACATTGACCAGGGTGGTATTCAGACCAGTAGGCCCACAGAGACACATTGACCAGGGTGGTATTTAGACCAGCCGGCCCACAGAGACACATTGACCAGGGTGGTATTTAGACCAGCAGGGCCACAGAGAAACATTGACCAGGGTGGTATTTAGACCAGCCGGCCCACAGAGACACATTGACCAGGGTGGTATTTAGACCAGCCGGCCCACAGAGACACATTGACCAGGGTGGTATTCAGACCAGTAGGCCCACAGAGACACATTGACCAGGGTGGTATTTAGACCAGCAGGCCCACAGAGACACATTGACCAGGGTGGTATTTAGACCAGCCGGCCCACAGAGACACATTGACCAGGGTGGTATTTAGACCAGCCGGCCCACAGAGACACATTGACCAGGGTGGTATTTAGACCAGCCGGCCCACAGAAACACATTGACCAGGGTGGTATTTAGACCAGCCGGCCCACAGAGACACATTGACCAGGGTGGTATTTAGACCAGCAGGCCCACAGAGAAACATTGACCAGGGTGGTATTTAGACCAGCCGGCCCACAGAGACACATTGACCAGGGTGGTATTTAGACCAGCCGGCCCACAGAGACACATTGACCAGGGTGGTATTCAGACCAGTAGGCCCACAGAGACACATTGACCAGGGTGGTATTTAGACCAGCAGGTCCACAGAGACACATTGACCAGGGTGGTATTTAGACCAGCCGGCCCACAGAGACACATTGACCAGGGTGGTATTTAGACCAGCCGGCCCAGAGACACATTGACCAGGGTGGTATTTAGACCAGCCGGCCCACAGAGACACATTGACCAGGGTGGTATTTAGACCAGCCGGCCCACAGAGACACATTGACCAGGGTGGTATTTAGACCAGCCGGCCCACAGAGACACATCGACCAGGGTGGTATTTAGACCAGCCGGCCCACAGAGACACATTGACCAGGGTGGTATTTAGACCAGCCGGCCCACAGAGACACATCGACCAGGGTGGTATTTAGACCAGCCGGCCCACAGAGACACATTGACATTCAGGATATCAGGCTGGCAGTGTGAACTCTGGATCTGAAGAAAGACATTCAGGCTATCAGGCTGACAGTGTGAACTCTGGCTCTGAAGAAAGACATTCAGGCTATCAGGCTGGCAGTGTGAACTCTGGCTCTGAAGAAAGACATACAGGCTATCAGGCTGGCAGTGTGAACTCTGGCTCTGAAGAAAGATATTCAGGCTATCAGGCTGTCAGTGTGAACTCTGGCTCTGTATTGTACCCACATCAATCTGGCTCAGTTAGTAGAACCTGGTCCTCTGTAGCTCAGTTAGTAGAACCTGGTCCTCTGTAGCTCAGTTAGTAGAACCTGGTCCTCTGTAGCTCAGTTAGTAGAACCTGGTGCTCTGTAGCTCAGTTAGTAGAGCACGGTGCTCTGTAGCTCAGTTAGTAGAGCACGGTGCTCTGTAGCTCAGTTAGTAGAATCTGGTCCTCTGTAGCTGTCAGTCAGTAGAACACGGTCCTCTGTAGCTCAGTAGCTCAGCTGGTAGTGCATGACTCTTGCAATGCCAGGACAGTCTGTTCGATTCCTGGGACCAGCCATAAGTACAAAATGTATGCCCACCTGACTAAGTGTCTTTGGATAAAATGGTCTGCTAAATGGGATATGTTGTATTAGAAACACAGATCATCTGTGTCTTTCTTAGAAGATTCAATCTTTTGATTTGACATGAAAGAATTGAACATGACAATTACTGATGTATCTTAAACTATGCAGCTACAGTACCCAACGCTATGACCCAACAAATAAAGTGATGATACATGTAATGGGATGATGCATTCATGTGTAGTTAGTTACAGTAATCCAGCCTGTGTACTACTGCTAATACTGCTACAGTACTACTCAGTCGGTTCGCATATGGCCAAAACACATTACACACAACGGTTGATAGGGGAAACCCTGTTACCATAAAAGAGAGACAGACATCACATGTGGGACCTTCCATAGCACAGAGTGCCTGGAGTATGACTCCACCCTACTCCTCTGGGTAGTGACACTGAAAGGGGAGGTCATGTCTTTTACAGTTACAGCGAGCGGTGGGAGAGAGGAGAGCTATGAGAAGAGAGCTCTTAGTCTCGTAGTAGAGTTCCACTGGGATGACTGGGAGCTGGGGTTGCTGTGCTCTACTAACCCACTAAACCCTGATCACACTCAGCTAGGGAGACGGCATCAAGTCCATTTACCATCACTACTGTCAGTGATATCAACACACTTCCACACAGGATGGAGTTACAGGGTGTAAACTAACGCAGGACGGAGTTACAGGGTGTAAAGTAATGCAGGGAGGAGTTACAGGGTGTAAACTAATGCAGGATGGAGTTACAGGGTGTAAACTAAGGCAGGGCGGAGTTACAGGGTGTAAACTAAGGCAGGATGGAGTTACAGGGTGTAAACTAAGGCAGGACGGAGTTACAGGGTGTAAACTAAGGCAGGGCGGAGTTACAGGGTGTAAACTAACGCAGGGCGGAGTTACAGGGTGTAAACAAATGCAGGGCGGAGTTACAGGGTGTAAACTAACGCAGGGCGGAGTTACAGGGTGTAAACTAACGCAGGGCGGAGTTACAGGGTGTAAACTAAGGCAGGGCGGAGTTACAGGGTGTAAACTAAGGCAGGGCGGAGTTACAGGGTGTAAACTAAGGCAGGGCGGAGTTACAGGGTGTAAACTAAGGCAGGGCGGAGTTACAGGGTGTAAACTAAGGCAGGGCGGAGTTACAGGGTGTAAACTAACGCAGGACGGAGTTACAGGGTGTAAACTAACGCAGGACGGAGTTACAGGGTGTAAAACTAACACAGGACGGAGTTACAGGGTGTAAACTAAGGCAGGACGTAGTTACAGGGTGTAAACTAAGGCAGGACGGAGTTACAGGGTGTAAACTAAGGCAGGACGGAGTTACTGGGTGTAAACTAAAGCAGGACGTAGTTACAGGGTGTAAACTAAGGCAGGACGTAGTTACAGGGTGTAAACTAAGGCAGGACGTAGTTACAGGGTGTAAACTAAGGCAGGATGGAGTTACAGGGTGTAAACTAAGGCAGGATGGAGTTACAGGGTGTAAACTAACGCAGGACGGAGTTACAGGGTGTAAACTAAGGCAGGATCGAGTTACAGGGTGTAAACTAACGCAGGACGGAGTTACAGGGTGTAAACTAAGGCAGGGCGGAGATACAGGGTGTAAACTAAGGCAGGGCGGAGTTACAGGGTGTAAACTAACGCAGGACGGAGTTACAGGGTGTAAACTAACGCAGGACGGAGTTACAGGGTGTAAACTAACGCAGGACGGAGTTACAGGGTGTAAAACTAACACAGGACGGAGTTACAGGGTGTAAACTAAGGCAGGACGTAGTTACAGGGTGTAAACTAAGGCAGGACGGAGTTACAGGGTGTAAACTAAGGCAGGACGGAGTTACAGGGTGTAAACTAAAGCAGGACGTAGTTACAGGGTGTAAACTAAGGCAGGACGTAGTTACAGGGTGTAAACTAAGGCAGGATGGAGTTACAGGGTGTAAACTAAGGCAGGGCGGAGTTACAGGGTGTAAACTAAGGCAGGATGGAGTTACAGGGTGTAAACTAACGCAGGACGGAGTTACAGGGTGTAAACTAAGGCAGGATCGAGTTACAGGGTGTAAACTAACGCAGGACGGAGTTACAGGGTGTAAACTAAGGCAGGGCGGAGTTACAGGGTGTAAAGTAAGGCAGGGCGGAGTTACAGGGTGTAAAGTAATGCAGGGAGGAGTTACAGGGTGTAAAGTAATGCAGGGAGGAGTTACAGGGTGTAAAGTAATGCAGGGAGGAGTTACAGGGTGTAAAGTAATGCAGGGAGGAGTTACAGGGTGTAAACTAAGGCAGGGCGGAGTTACAGGGTGTAAACTAAGGCAGGGCGGAGTTACAGGGTGTAAACTAAGGCAGGATGGAGTTACAGGGTGTAAACTAACGCAGGACGGAGTTACAGGGTGTAAACTAAGGCAGGATGGAGTTACAGGGTGTAAACTAACGCAGGACGGAGTTACAGGGTGTAAAGTAATGCAGGGAGGAGTTACAGGGTGTAAAGTAATGCAGGGAGGAGTTACAGGGTGTAAACTAAGGCAGGACGGAGTTACAGGGTGTAAACTAATGCAGGGCGGAGTTACAGGGTGTAAACTAAGGCAGGGCGGAGTTACAGGGTGTAAACTAAGGCAGGACGTAGTTACAGGGTGTAAAGTAATGCAGGACGTAGTTACAGGGTGTAAACTAAGGCAGGATGGAGTTACAGGGTGTAAACTAAGGCAGGATGGAGTTACAGGGTGTAAACTAAGGCAGGATGGAGTTACAGGGTGTAAACTAAGGCAGGATGGAGTTACAGGGTGTAAAGTAATGCAGGACGTAGTTACAGGGTGTAAACTAAGGCAGGATGGAGTTACAGGGTGTAAACTAAGGCAGGATGGAGTTACAGGGTGTAAAGTAATGCAGGACGTAGTTACAGGGTGTAAACTAAGGCAGGACGTAGTTACAGGGTGTAAACTAAGGCAGGACGTAGTTACAGGGTGTAAACTAAGGCAGGGAGGAGTTACAGGGTGTAAACTAAGGCAGGACGTAGTTACAGGGTGTAAACTAACGCAGGACGTAGTTACAGGGTGTAAACTAAGGCAGGACGTAGTTACAGGGTGTAAACTAAGGCAGGGAGGAGTTACAGGGTGTAAACTAAGGCAGGACGTAGTTACAGGGTGTAAACTAACGCAGGACGTAGTTACAGGGTGTAAACTAACGCAGGACGGAGTTACAGGGTGTAAACTAAGGCAGGGCGGAGTTACAGGGTGTAAACTAACGCAGGACGTAGTTACAGGGTGTAAACTAACGCAGGACGGAGTTACAGGGTGTAAACTAAGGCAGGGAGGAGTTACAGGGTGTAAACTAAGGCAGGACGGAGTTACAGGGTGTAAACTAAGGCAGGACAGAGTTACAGGGTGTAAACTAAGGCAGGGCGGAGTTACAGGGTGTAAACTAACGCAGGACGTAGTTACAGGGTGTAAACTAACGCAGGGCGGAGTTACAGGGTGTAAACTAACGCAGGGCAGAGTTACAGGGTGTAAAGTAATGCAGGATGGAGTTACAGGGTGTAAACTAACGCAGGGCGGAGTTACAGGGTGTAAACTAACGCAGGGCAGAGTTACAGGGTGTAAACTAATGCAGGACGTAGTTACAGGGTGTAAACTAACGCAGGACGTAGTTACAGGGTGTAAACTAAGGCAGGGCAGAGTTACAGGGTGTAAACTAATGCAGGGCGGAGTTACAGGGTGTAAACTAACGCAGGGAGGAGTTACAGGGTGTAAACTAAGGCAGGGCAGAGTTACAGGGTGTAAACTAATGCAGGGCGGAGTTACAGGGTGTAAACTAACGCAGGGAGGAGTTACAGGGTGTAAACTAAGGCAGGACGTAGTTACAGGGTGCAAACTAATGCAGGGCGGAGTTACAGGGTGTAAACTAATGCAGGGAGGAGTTACAGGGTGTAAAGTAAGGCAGGGCAGAGTTACAGGGTGTAAACTAACGCAGAGCGGAGTTACAGGGTGTAAACTAAGGCAGGGAGGAGTTACAGGGTGTAAAGTAAGGCAGGGCAGAGTTACAGGGTGTAAACTAAGGCAGGGCGGAGTTACAGGGTGTAAACTAAGGTAGGGAGGAGTTACAGGGTGTAAAGTAAGGCAGGGCAGAGTTACAGGGTGTAAACTAAGGCAGGGCGGAGTTACAGGGTGTAAACTAAGGCAGGGCGGAGTTACAGGGTGTAAACTAAGGCAGGGAGGAGTTACAGGGTGTAAAGTAAGGCAGGGCAGAGTTACAGGGTGTAAACTAAGGCAGGGCGGAGTTACAGGGTGTAAAGTAATGCAGGGAGGAGTTACAGGGTGTAAACTAAGGCAGGGCGGAGTTACAGGGTGTAAACTAAGGCAGGGAGGAGTTACAGGGTGTAAAGTAAGGCAGGGCAGAGTTACAGGGTGTAAACTAAGGCAGAAAGAGAGATGGAAAATAGTTCCAAAGGTGCAATGATACACATGTGGAAATGGAATAATTGAAGTCCTGATTTAAGTCATGAAATTGTTGTTAACAGCAAGGCTCCACCTAACATAGGAATAGCTAGACGAGGTTTACCTGGCTGTAAACTACAACACTTCCCAGACAAAATAATACATTCTGAAAACCAGACAGAACCAGACAGAATAACCCTGATTTACTCTTCCCCCTGAGCCTCCAATAGCTCCATCTCTACACCTCCCTTCCTCCATCCATCCTCTCTACCTCCCTCCCTATGGGCAGGTGGCTGGGCAGTGTAAATTTAGCCACAGCTAGGAGAGGTGCACCCTGGGTAGATGGACACATCCAGTCACCTTTAGGGTGTACAACGATGTCAGAGGGAATGAGGCATCACCTCGGCCACCTTGTCAAAAAATTCACTGCCTTCCATTCTCGCCACACCCCCAAGCTCCTGAAACCACCATACATGGCGTTGTGTGTTTTTCTGTTCCCACATTTAGCCTGAAACACACCTGCTATTGTCTGACCCACAGCACTGGCTGGGTGTTAATTGTGAAGCATTATTATGGTAATTAAAACATTGAGACGGAGCCATGGGCAAGTAACCTACTTACTAAAGTTTAAATCAGACAGACAGTGTTGAATGTATGTGGTACCCTCTCTGGTCATGACACCTACAGTAGCTGTATGTGATACCCTCTCTGGTCATGACACCTACAGTAGCTGTATGTGATACCCTCTCTGGTCATGACACCTACAGTAGCTGTACTGTATATAGCCCCTCTACTGTATATAGCCTCTCTACTGTATATAGCCCCTCTACTGTATATAGCCTCTCTACTGTATATAGCCCCTCTACTGTATATAGACCCTCTACTGTATATAGACCCTTTACTGTATATATCCTCTCTACTGTATATAGCCCCTCTACTGTATATAGCCCCTCTACTGTATATAGCCCCTCTACTGTATATAGCCCCTCTACTGTATATAGCCCCTCTACTGTATATAGCCCCTCTACTGTATATAATCTCGTTACTGTTATTATTCAGTCTTTTTACTGTTGTTTTTATTTCTTTACCTACCTATTGTTCACCTAATACCTTTTTTGCACTATTGGTTAGAGCCTGTAAGTAAGCATTTCACTGTAAGGTCCACCCACACCTGTTGTATTCGGCGCACGTGACAAATAAACTGATTTGATTTGATATTGGGTTTGTCCACCTGGGTATGAAACATTCATTCTGATCAGCCTGGATGTCTGGGACTGGAACAGACAGCAGAGTGGTACAGGCCTGCAGCAGTCTTCCTCCATCCCCCAATCTGTCTCTCTCAGAGGGGAGCAGCCAAGTGTGGATGCACCTCATTACTCCACTCATCCACACACCAATTACCACTAAATAAATACAGCCAACCCACAGTAGGCAGCAACAATGCCATCCAACCTGAAAGGGAAGAAAGCAGGACGTTCAGAGAGCATTCACACGCAACAGAGAAGTCCTGTTGGAAGAATGACGACAGAGAGAGAGAGAGATGAGAAAAGAGGCTGGAGGAAAGGAGAGGAAACGAGGGATTTGGTTGGGACCTGTTAAAGTAGAAGCTAAAAGAGGAAAGGGACAAAGAGAAAGAATGAAATGAATGTTATGTGAGAGGAGAGAAGTGATTTAGAAAACGGATAATTTCTTGCTCAATTTCACCTCACACGTCCTAGAGTGATTGTTGTGGGTGGAGGAGGGCCGAGGAGGGAGGAGGTTTAATTGTTCTTACGCATGGAGCCATGATGAGATCTGACCGCCACACACTGAAACTGTGATAATTTCAGATCTGACTTCTATATTAGCATGAAAGACGGACCGCTTGGGGCGAGAGGAACAGCCGTTTGTCCCTGGGCCACAGAGTGGTCTTAGAGTGTGTCAAAATATGAAGGAGGGGTGTGTGGGACCATAGATATAGAATGAATAGAAGGGGCATGGAACATCTCACCCTGGCAATTTGATTGGTTATTAACTCATGGGTACACTCGCAATGGCTGCCTGGTATTGTGATGCAATCATTTCCATGGTGATGTAGAATGTTCATTCAAATGATGCTAACTGATGTGATTGAATTTATTTGACCATTTGTAAAATCCATACATAAGGGAGCTCCAGCTGGTGACGCCTCTGCATACAATTTAAGAAAATCCTCAAGGATAACACAATAAAGCTTAACAGCTTATTTCCATTGTGGTCCTTTTGAAGAGGGAAAGGGGAAGGGGGAAATGCAATGGAATGCATTTTTTGTAATGTCAGTTGTAAAGTTGATTCAACAAATCACAGCACAGATTGATGGGTACACTTCCTGCTTTTACGTCCTGCTTTGCTCATATGGGTACACTCGCAATGGCCGCCAGTCCACCCATTATGCCATCATTGACTTGAATGGGGAAGCCCGTTCTATTCATTATATTACAACGTGTAGCAGGAAATGGATCAGGAGAAACCCTTTTCAGAGGGCAGCAAGGAGCGCTGGCAATTGTGAATCAAATGAAATACAGTTAAAGTCGGAAATGTACATGCACTTAGGTTGGAGTCATTAAAACTTGGTTTTTCAACCACTCCACAAATGTCTTGTTAATAAACTATTGTTTTGGCAAGTCGGTTAGGACATCTACTTTGTACATGGCACAAGCAATTTTTCCAACAATTGTTTACAGACCGATTATTTCACTTATAATTCACTGTAAACAATTCCAGCGGGTCAGAAGTTTACATACACTAAGTTGACTGTGCCTTTAAAACTTCTTATGGCTGCAATCCCGTTAACGGGAACGATATGACAACAGCCAGTGAAAGTGCAGGGCGCCAATTTCAAAACATCAAAAATCTCAATTAAAATTCCTCAAACATACATGTATCTCATACCATTTTAAAGCTAATCTTGTTGTTAATCCCACCACAGTGTCAGATTTCAAATATGCTTTACAGCAAAAGCACCACAAACGATTATGTTAGGTCACCACATAGCCACAGAAAAAGCCATTTTTTTTCCAGCCAGTCACAAAAATCACAAATAGAGATAAAATTCATCAATAACCTTTGATCATCTTCATCAGATGACACTCATAGGACTTCATGTTACACAATACATGTGTGTTTTGTTTGATAAAGTTCATATATATCAAAATATGAGTTTACATTAGCGTGTTACATTCACTAGTTCCAAAAACATCCAGTGATTTTGCATAGCCACATCATTCAACAGAAATACTCATCATAAATGTAGATGATAATACAAGTTATACACATGGAATTATAGATATACCTCTACTTAATGCAACCGCTGTGTCAGATTTAAAAAAACTTTACGGAAAAAGAAACCCATGCAATAATCTGAGACGGCGCAATAGCCGCAATGATTGCGTGAACATAAACAAGAAATTACACGATAAATATTCCCTTACCTTTGATGATCTACATCAGAAAGCACTCCAGGAATCCCAGGTCCACAATAAATGTTTGTTTTGTTCAATAATGTCCATTATTTATGTCCAAATACCTTCTTTTGTTAGTGCGTTTGGTACACATATCCAAACGCTCATTCTGGTCAGCGTTACGTCGGACAAAAACTTCAAAAAGTTATATTACAGGTTGAAGAAACATTTCAAACTAAGTACAGAATCAATAATTAGGAGGTTTTTAACATATAGCTTCAATAAAGTTCCAACCGGAGTATTCCTTCGTGTCTTCATGAGCAATGGAACGCAAGTGGGTACCATGAGGAATAAGCGTGATCAGAAAATGGCTGACTGCCAGACACCTGATAGATTCTGCTCTCATTCACTCCCACAACACCGTAGAAGTCTCATTCAAATTTCTATTGATGGTTGACATTTAGTGGAACCCCTAGGCAGTGCAACATCATTAATATCTCAAGGGGATTTCATTGGGGATACATACAAAGCTCAGATTTCTCACTTCCTGTTTTGATTTCTCCTCAGGATTTTGCCTGCCATATGAGTTCTGTCATACTAACAGACATCATTCAAACAGTTTTAGAAACTTTAGAGTGTTTTATATCCAATACTAATAATAACATGCATATATTAGCAACTGAGACTGAGGAGCATGCTGTTTACTTTGGGCAATTTATTCATCCAAACTACTCAATACTGCCCCCCAGCCATAAGAAGTTATTAAACAGTTTGGAAAATTCCAGAAAATGATGTCATGGCTTTAGAAGCTTCTGATAGGCTAATTGACATCATTTGAGTCAATTGGAGGTGTACCTGTGGATGTATTTCAAGGCCTACCTTCAAACTCAGTGCCTCTTTGCTTGACATCATGGGAAAATCAAAATAAATAAGCCAAGACCATGCAGCCGTCATACAGCTCAGGAAGGAGACGCATTCTGTCTCCTAGAGATGAACGTACTTTGGCGCGAAAAGTGTAAATCAATCCCAGAACAACAGCAAAGGACCTTGTGAAGATGCTGGAGGAAACAGGTACAAAATTATCTATATCCACAGTAAAACGAGTCTTATATCGACATAACCTGAAAGGCCGCTCAGCAAGGAAGAAGCCACTGCTCCAAAACCGCCATTAATAAGCCAGACTACGGTTTGTAACTGCAAATGGGGACAAAGATCGTACTTTTTGCAGAAATGTCCTCTGGTCTGATGAAACAAAAATAGAACTGTTTGGCTATAATGACCATTGTTATGTTTGGAGGGAAAAGGGGGAGGCTTGCAAGCTGAAGAACACCATCCCAACCGTGAAGCATGCGGGTGGCAGCATCATGTTGTGGGGGTGCTTTGCTGCAGGAGGGACTGGTGCACTTCACAAAATAGATGGCATCATGAGGTAGGAAAATAACGTAGATATATCGAAGTAACATCTCAAGACAACAGTCAGAAAGTTAAAGCTTGGTCGCAAATGGGTCTTCCAAATGGACAATGACCCCAAGCATACTTCCAAAGTTGTGGCAAATTGGCTTAAGGACAACAAAGTCAACGTACTGGCCATCACAAAGCCCTGACCTCAATCCTATAGAACATTTGTGGGCAGAACTGAAAAAGCGTGTGCGAGCAAGGAGGCCTACAAACCTGACTCAGTTACACCAGCTCTGTCAGGAGGAATGGGCCAAAATTCACCCAACTTATTGTGGGAAGCATGTGGAAGGCTACCCAAAACATTTGACCCAAGTCAAACAATTTAAAGGCAATGCTACCAAATACTAATTCAGTGGATGTAAACTTCTGACCCACTGGGAATGTGATGAAAGAAATAAAAGCTGAAAGAAATCACTCTCTCTACTATTATTCTGACATTTCACATTCTTAAAATAAAGTAATGATCCTAACTGACCTAAGACAGGGAATTTTTACTTGGATTAAATGTCAGGAATTGTAGAATGTCAGTTGTAAAGTTATAAAGCTGAATAATTAATCAAATTGACACCAGAGTATTTACATTGACCCCCTCATTCGTTTTGTACACCGCTGCTACTCGCTGTTTATTATCTATGCATAGTCGCTTCACCCCTAACTACATGTACAAGTTACCTCAACTAACCTGTACCCCTGTACCCCTGCACCCCGACTCGGTACTGGTACCCCCTGTATATAGCCTCGTTATTTTGTTGCTTTTTATTTTTTACTTTAGTTTATTTGGTAAATATTTTCTTAACTCTTCTTGAACTGCATTGTTGGTTAAGGGCTTGTAAGTAATCATTTCACGGTAAGGTCTACACTTGATCTATTCAGCGCATGTGACAAATACAGTTTGATTTGATTTTAATGTTTCCATTTAGAAGGTGTGGTTGATAAGTCTCATGAGGCCGTATTGGCAGCATAGGCGGAGAGCTCCTGTAAACATTCCACATAATTAGTTGATATTAGGTGCTTTTTGTTTTTGATAACTAATTTAATTTTTATCCAACACCTGTCTTGCACATCGGAACTGCAGAAATGACGGCAGCTCAATTAGTTTGGTTTGTTTAGCTAGCCAGATTCTTGTTTCACCACCCAGAGCGTGAGAGGACTGCAGTGCTGAGCTGGCAGAGGGCTGCCTCACTGTGAAGATGACTAGTACTCTGAATGATGTGTGGGGAGCTTTTAGTGCCCGTATTGCCAGCAGAAAAAGCATCACCCAAGTGGGTGCTACACGTCACTAGTGGATTATTTGTTCAGTGGCTACAGAGGGCTGAGAACAACATCCGAGGACAACTCCAGCGAGACAACTCCATCACTGCAATTACCAACCCTGTCCCAACTCGGCTGCTACCCACCCAGCTCGACTACCACCCACCCAGCTCGACTACCACCCCCCCAGCTCGACTACCAACCCCCCAGCTCGACTACCACCCCCCCCAGCTCGACTACCACCCACCCAGCTCGACTACCACCCACCCAGCTCGACTACCACCCACCCAGCTCGACTACCACCCACCCAGCTCGACTACCACCCACCCAGCTCGACTACCACCCACCCACCTCGACTACCACCCACCCACCTCGACTACCACCCACCCACCTCGACTACCACCCATCTCGGGCTGCCAGCAATGAAGGCAGATGCCTTAACCAAGCAGTGACAACCTCTGAAGCTAGAGACTTGATGCTTGTTTGATACTTTTCAAGCAATTCAAGATGTTGTTGTTTTGTGTATTGCAATTCAGCTTTTAGCTGCCAAGTACAGGCTACATGTACGACACTACTACAACATAAGAGTGTTGATTTGAAACACTTTACATCCATTCTATTTCATGGCCATTCTAAATCAAAAGAATACAATTACATTTGCATGTGATGACATCACAATAGCGGAGTACCAAAAAGATGGCGGCACCCATGTACCACAAATGCCTTGTTTGCTCAGTTCACCGTATTGTACAATGCTCTCCTTTGCTCTTTTTATGAGTCGTCATTAGCACAGTATACATTATCCTGATTCTAGCTCCAAGACACCGGCAGAAATGGCAAGATGTTGTACCCACTGTGACTATTAAAACCTACCCTAACCAGAAACCGTGGATGGATGGCGGCATTCACGCAAAACTGAAAGAGCAATCCACTGCATTTAACCATGGAAAGAGGTCTGAATATAAACCTTGTAACTATTCCCTCCGCAAGGCAATCAAACAAGTGAAATGCCAGTACAGGGACAAGGTATGTGGCAGGGACTACAGACAATCAGACTACAAAAAGAAAACCAGCCACGTCAAGGACACCGACATCATGCTTCCAGACAAACTAAACACCTTCTTTGCCCGCTTTGAGGATAATACAGTGTAACCGTCGCGGCCCGTTAACAAGGACTGCGCCCCCACTCTCCTTCTTCATGGCCGACGAGAGTAAAACATTTAAACGTGTTAACCCTCGCAGGGCTGCTGGCCCAGACAGCATCCCTAGTCGCATCCTCAGTGCATGCGCAGACCAGCTGGCTGGTGTGTTTACAGACATATTCAATCGCTCCCTATCCAAGTCTGCTGTCCCCACATGCTTCAAGATGGCCACCATTGTCCCTGTACCCAAGAAGGCAAAGATAACTGAACTAAATGACTACTAAATGACTTCTGTCATCATGAAGTGCTTTGAGAGACTAGTCAAGGATCATATCACCTCCACCTTATCGGCCACCCTAGACCCACTTCAGTTTGCATATCGCCCCAACAGGTCCACAGACGATGCAATAGCCATCACACGGCCCTATCCCATCTGGACAACAGGAATGCCTATGTAAGAATGCTGTTCATTGACTACAGTTCAGCACCCAACACCATAGTACCCTCCAAGCTCATAATTAAGCTGGAGGCCCTGGGTCTCAACCCCGCCCTGTGCAATTGGGTCCTGGAGGTTCTGCCCCGCAGGTGGTGAAGGCAGGAAACAACGTCCCCACCTTGCTGACCCTCAACACTGGGGCCCCACATGTGCATCAAAGCTGGGCTAAGAGACTGAAGAACAGCTTCTATCTCAAGGCCATCCGACTGCTAAACAGCAATCACTAACTCAGAGGTAGGCTGCTGACTACATTGAGACCCAATATCTGGCCACTAGATTAAATGGATCACTTGTCACTTTAAACAATTTTTTAATATCTTGATATGATACTCATATCATTTGTATATACTGTCCTCAACTGGCAGCTTCATTAAATAGTACTAGATTTTTCAACGCCGATACCGATTATTGGAGGACCAAAAAAAACAGATCCTGATTAATCGGCCGATTTTTATATATATACAGTGGGGAGAACAAGTATCTGATACACTGCCGATTTTGCAGGTGTTCCTACTTACAAAGCATGTAGAGGTATGTCATTTTTTTATCATAGGTACACTTCAACTGTGAGAGACGGAATCTAAAACAAAAATCACATTGTATGATTTTTAAGTAATTCATTTGGTCTGAAGGCCAGTTTTATTGCTTCTTTAATCAGGACAACAGTTTTCAGCTGTGCTAACATAATTGCAAAAGGGTTTTCTAATGATCAATTAGCCTTTTAAAATGATAAACTTGGATTAGCTAACACAACATGCCATTGGAACACAGGAGTGATGGTTGCTGAAAATAGGCCTCTGTACGCCTATGTAGATATTCCCAAAAAATTCAACCGTTTCCAGCTACATTAGTCATTTACAACATTAACAATGTCTACACTGTATTTCTGACCAATTTGATGTTATTTTAGTGGACAGAAATGTGCTTTTCTTTCAAAAACAAGGACATTTCTAGGTGACCCCAAACTTTTGAACGGTAGTGTATGTTTGAGAGAGTGTGTGTTAATATCTGCTCTCATGAATCATTCCTTGTTTGACACCTGGCCAATCAGGTGATGCGGCGGGGCAGAGCACTGATGTGTCAGGCCATGACTCCTGATAGGCTCCCTGCAAATCATCAGGATGCATCAAGTCGGCCTTTCGGCACAGATCTAGGATCAGCTTACCACCCTTAATTCCTAACCTTCACCATTAGGGAGAAAAACACTAAACAGATACACTTACATCAGCATGTAGGGCCAACATAATTGTACTCCTATCTGCTCATCCCAACATGGGCTACACCCACAACACCTGAGAAAGTCACCTAGATTAACCAGAGGCAGATTCCAGTTTAACGGAAACTGTGGTTGGGAACATTTGTCTTTTCTGCCCCGTCGGTTCCAGGTAACACAGTAGTTGATGGATGGAATTTTTCATTTATTTTATTTAACCTTTACTTAACTAGGCACGTCAGTTAAGAACAAATTCTTATTTACAATGACAGCCTACCCAGGCCAAACCCTAACTCGGACGATGCTGGGCCAATTGTGCGCCGCCCTATGGGACTCCCAATCACAGCCTGGAATCGAACCAGGGTCTGAAGTGATGCCTCTAGCACTGAGATGCAGTGCCTTGGGGCTCCCGATAGGAACAGGTTTGGCAGAAGTCCTCTCTAATGGAGGTGTAATTGAGGACAAGAGGGCAGGGCCTTTATGCCATGTCATGGTAGGGTGGGTGGAATAGCACAGACATGCCATGTCAACATAATCAAGACTCCTGCTACGGTCTACTGTACTGTTTTGAGTTGGTATCAGGGCACCTGGGAGTCAGTGCTGTGCTCATCACTGACCAAAAATCCCTATGCATGAAATACAAAGACATACAGAGACAGATAGACAGACACCAGTGGCGGATTTAGGCATATGTGACATGGGCAGCGGCCCAGGGGGCATCTTGCCGGGGGCGGCAGGCCCCCCCCCCACCCATAAAAAAAATAAAAAAATACATTTTAAAAAAGTAAAATAGTCCGTATGGTGACATTTGCGCGATCAGTTTTCTATCACTCATTTGCACGTCATGTCAATGATATCATGTCACCATGTGGGACTGTGGGTCAATTAACCTGGTTGGAATGGGCGCCCTGATTCTAGTTTGTGAGCTACTCAGAAGTACGAGATGGGGAGGGGGGCGGGGGTAGGTTGACCTCAGGTCTCCCCACTAGAAGCCCGAGGTAGGGGTAGTGGGGGTAGGTTGACCTCAGGTCTCCCCACTAGAAGCCCAAGGTAGGGGGGCGGGGGTAGGTTGACCTCAGGTCTCCCCACTAGAAGCCCGAGGTAGGGGTAGTGGGGGTAGGTTGACCTCAGGTCTCCCCACTAGAAGCCCGAGGTAGGGGGAGTGGGGGTAGGTTGACCTCAGGTCTCCCCACTGGAAGCCCGAGGTAGGGGGAGGGGGTAGGTTGACCTCAGGTCTCCCCACTAGAAGCCCGAGGTAGGGGGAGTGGTGGGATCTATCAAATAGCGCACCTCTAACTTTGTACAGTACTAATGCAATTATTAATGCAATTAGTGGTGACATTTAGTTTGTGTGTTTCTTGTGTGAAGTGCATTAATCAGGTTCTCATCTTTATAAGTGTCTTATTTCATTTGTCTATTTGTGTGATATAGTATTTGTACAATTTTGTTTAATTTGTGTGTTTTTTGTTAGCAATAGGGTAACAGTGTAATAATTATATTATCTTTTATATACTACAATTTGTTTCTATTTGTCTTTGTTACTTCTTTTTTATATTTATGAGTCTTATATTTTTGTTTATATGTTTCTATAGTTTTAAATGTTATGATTATTTATTTGTGCTGTTCCAAATGTCTGGGGGGGGGGGAGAAGACAAGACTGAGAAGACAAGAGGGGAAAGGGAGGGAGATGTCCGAGCTCAGCCTGCTACAGAGTTCCACGGGAGAACGTGTAGAGATATGGAGCAGTACAGAAAAACAACAGGTAGGTGACTTCAGTTTAATCAGGGAGTTCCCGCTGTGTAGAATGTGTCAGAAAAATGAAAAATACACAGCCAAACATGTTGGCAATGCACTCTGGCAATGTTAACCTTCTCTGTGGAATGGTTTGCGTGACCCGCGAGGTTACATAGAAGACATTTAAACCTTAAAAGGAATGTTCTGGGAATATGTAAGATCCTAGAAATTAGAGTACACACCCACGGATGAACCGGCATCATTTCTGGTTCAGTTGTCTAAGCATGTATCACTCATACAAGTCCACACAGATACAGAGAACCAATGTCTAGAGAGTGAAGAAAAAAATAACATTTGTTTAAAAAAAATATTTTACACAACGTACTGTACATGAAAATGGACCCTATACTCGTCTGTAGGTTGTTATAACGCAGTGAAAGATTCATAGATGTAATTTAACAAAGCAGACTTTAATAATGAAAGAGAGGAGTCAGCCTATATGGGTTAAAGAGATGAGAGCGCGAGAGAGAGGAGTCAGCCTATAGGGGTTAAGGAGATGAGAGGAAGGAGTTACCCTATAGGGGTTAAGGAGATGAGAGGAAGGAGTTACCCTATAGGGGTTAAGGAGATGAGAGAGAGAGGAGTTAACCTATAGGGGTTAAGGAGATTAGAGAGAGGAGTCAGCCTATAGGGGTTAAGGAGATGAGAGAGAGAGGAGTTAACCTATAGGGGTTAAGGAGATTAGAGAGAGGAGTCAGCCTATAGGGGTTAAGGAGATGAGAGAGAGAGGAGTTAACCTATAAGGGTTAAGGAGATTAGAGAGAGAGGAGTTAACCTATAGGGGTTAAGGAGATTAAAGAGAGGAGTCAGCCTATAGGGGTTAAGGAGATGAGAGAGAGAGAGAGGAGTTGACCTATAGGGGTTAAGGAGATTAGAGAGAGGAGTCAGCCTATAGGGGTTAAGGAGATGAGAGAGAGAGGAGTTAACCTATAGGGGTTAAGGAGATTAGAGAGAGGAGTCAGCCTATAGGGGTTAAGGAGATGAGAGAGAGGACAGGGACAGGTAAACAGAGAGGACATAGCATGGCTCTATCTGAGAAACCTCTTCATATGAAAAAGATGACGCCGAAGAACATGGCTGACGTTTTACATTCTCTCAACCAATTGTGCTGATTTGTTAGTTTTGTTGCGCAACTTATTTTTTTACATAATGTTGCTACCGTCTCTTATGACCGAAAATAACTTCTGGACATCAGAACAGCGATTACTCACCGCGGAATGGAATAAACTTTTTCCTTTAACGAGTCTGACGAGAAGGATATCCTGCTTTCACTGGAACAAGCCCAGATCCCCGTCATTTGCTTGAAGAAAAGACGCCGCAGATCAGGCAGCCTGCTGAGAATCCATAGCCGCGCGAGTAAACTCCCACTGACATCCGTTCTTCTTGCTAATGTGCAATAATTGGAAAATAAAATGTATGACCTACAATTAAGATTATCCTACCAACGGGACATTAAAAACTTAAATATCTTATGTTTCAATGAGATGTGGCTGAACAATGAGATGTGGCAGATCAGAGAAGCTACGTCTGGTAAGACGAGGGGTGGGGATATTTCTATTTGTCAATAACAGCTGGTGCACGATGTCTAATATTAAAGAAGTCTCGAGGTGTTGCTCGCCTGAGGTAGAGTACCTTATGATAAGCTGTAGACCACACTATCTACCAAGAGAGTTCTCATCTATAATATTCGTAGCTAAGCTGTAGACCACACTATCTACCAAGAGAGTTCTCATCTATAATATTCGTAGCTGTCTATTTACCACAACAGAACGAAGCTGGCACTAAGACCGCTCTCAACCAACTATATAAGGCCATAAGCAAAGAAGAAAATGCTCACCCAGAAGCAGCGCTCCTAGTGGCCAGGGACTTTAATGCAGGCAAACTTAAATCAGTTTTACCAAATTATTACCAGCATGTCATATGTGCAACCAGAGTTAACAAATTCCTAGACCACCTTTACTCCACACACAGAGATGCATACAGAGCTCTCCCCCGCCCTCCATTTGGCAAATCTGACCATAATTCTATCCTCCGGATTCCTGAGTACAAGCAAAAACTAAAGCAGGAAGTACCAGTGACTCGCTAAACACGGAAGTGGTCAGATGACGCGGATGCTACACTACAGAACTGTTTTGCTAGCACAGACTGGAATATGTTCCAGGATTCATCCAATGGCATTGAGGAGTTTACCACCTGTCACTGGCTTCATCAATAAGTGCATCGACGATGTCGTCCCCACAGTGACAGTACGTACATATTCCAACCAGAAGCCATGGATTACAGGCAACTTCTGCATCGAGCTAAAGGCTAGAGCTTCTGCTTTCAAGGAGCAGGAGAATAATTCGGACGCTTATAAGAAATCCCGCTATGCCCTCAGACAAACCATCAAACAAGCAAAGCACCAATACAGGATTAAGATTGAATTCTACTACACCGGCTCTGATGCTCGTCAGATGTGGCAGGGCTTGAAAACTATTATGGACAACAAAGGGAATCTCTGACGCGAGTTGCCCAGTGACGCGAGCCTACCAGATGAGCTAAATGCCTTTTATGCTCGCTTCGAGGCAAGCAACACTGAAGCATGCACGCGAGCACCAGCTGTTCTGGATGACTGTGTGATAACGCTCTCGGTAGCTGATATGAACAAAACCTTAAAACAGGTCAACATTCACAAAGCCGCTGGGCCAGACAGAATACCAGGATGTGTACTCAAAGCATGTGCGGACAAACTGTCAAGTGTCTTCACTGACATTTCAACCTCTCCCTGACCGAGTCAGTAACACCTACATGTTTCAAGCAGACCACCATAGTCCCTGTGCCTAAGGAAGCGAAGGTAAACTGCCTAAATAATTACCGCCCCGTGGCACTCATGTCGGTAGCCATGAAGTGCTTTGAAAGGCTGGTCATGGCTCACATCAACAGCATCCTCCCGGACACCCTAGACCCACTCCAATTCGCATACCGCCCAAACAGATCCACAGAGGACGCAATCTCAATCACACTCCACACTGCCCTTTCAAAAGGAACACCTATGTGAGAATGCTGTTCATTGACTACAGCTCAGCGTTCAACACCATCGTGCCCACGAAGCTCATCACTAAGCTAAGGACTCTGGAACTAAACGCCTCCCTCTGCAACTGGATTTTGGACATCCTGACAGGCCACCCCCAGGTGGTAAGAGTAGGCAACAACACATCTGTCACGCTGATCCTTAACACTGGGGCCCCTCAGGGGTGTGTACTTAGTCCACTCCTGTACTCCCTGTTCACCCACGACTGCGTGGCCAAACATGACTCCAACACCATCATTAAGTTTGCTGACGACACAACAGTGGTAGGCCTGATCACAGACAACGGTGAGACGGACTATAGGGATGAGGTCAGAGAACTGGCAGTGTGGTGCCAGGACAACAACCTCTCCCTCAGTGTGTACAAGACAAATGAGCTGATCGTGGAGTACAGGAAAAGGCGGGCCGAACAGGCCCCCATTAACATCAACGGGGCTGTAGTGGAGCGGGTTGAGCGGGTTCCTTGGCGTCCACATCACCAACAAACTATCATGGTCAAAACATACCAAGACAGTAATGAAGAGGGCACGACAAAACCTATTCCCCCTCAGGAGACTGAAAAGATTTGGCAAGGGTCCCCAAACCCTCAAAATGATCTACAGCTGCACCATCGAGAGCATCCTGACCGGTTGCATCACCGCCTGGTATGGCAACTGCTCGGCATCTGACCGTAAGGTGCTACACAGAGGGTAGTGCGTACAGCCCAGTACATCACTGGGGCCAAGCTTCCTGCCATCCAGGACTGATATAATAGGCAGTGTCAGAGGAAAGCCCATATAATTGTCAGAGACTCCAGTCACCCAAGTATAGACTGTTTTCTCTGCTACCACACGGCAGGCAGTACCGGAGCGCCAAGTGTAGGACCAAAAGACTCCTCAACAGCTTCTACCCTCAAGCCATAAGACTGCTGAACGAATAATCAAATCGCACCAGACTATTTACATTGACAGCCCCACCTCTCCCTTTTGTACACTGCTGCTACTCGCTGTTTGTTTGTTACCTATGCAGAGTCACTTCACCCCTACCTACATGTACAAATGACCTCAACTAGCCTGCACCCCTCCACACTAACTCGGTACCGGTGCCCCCTGTATATAGCCTTGTTAGTATTATTCTAATTGTGTTATTATTTTTTACTTTTGTCTATTTGGTAAATATTTTCTTAACTCTTCTTGAACTGCACTGTTGGTTAAGGGCTTGTAAGTAAGTATTTCACGGTAAGATCTACATTTGTTGTATGTGAGAAATAACGTTTGATTTGATATACAAGTACATATTTACATACCAATTAGGGGAGATTTACATCTTAATCATGGCGAGCCGTGTGTCTGGCGATACGTTAGGGCGTTTCTACGGTAATGAGATAGGACTCGGCTGTGCTCCCTCATCCAGATGCTGATGCGGCGGCAGACAACTCCTTGCCGCCATCGGTACCGGCGGCGAGACGTCCCTGGAACCAGCCACCGGCATGATTCGGTAATATACCGTTAATTATATCTTAAATACCAACAAGGTGTGAGCCGCCACCCGTGGATAACGTGCCAAATGGGAAGGAGAAAAATGATAAACATATTTCAAATGCGGTGACTTGAACCGGGAGTGTCTATCAACTGTCAATCAAATGCCAGCTTCCCCTAACGTATGGCCTCATAATTAGTCATATTCAGACTCATAATGAGAGGATCATCTTAAAGGGGTGCATGTCGTTGACTGGCGTCTTGTGGATGATATCAGAACAACTCATGTGTAGTATGAATAGAGGAATGAAAACGGGTCAAAGAGATGGAGACAGGCTGGTGTTGGCTTACCCATCTCCTTTCAAAGCTCTTCAGCCTAAAAAGGCCAACATGGTAAGTTGATGAAAGTTAATAGATGACAAATTATTATGGCCAAATCTACCCAGAAGCGCCCCTCATAAACCAGTGTTCAGAGAGAACCTGCCCAAGGCTCCCACTTCCCTCTGTGGTTTCAGACTGAGTTCAGTTCCAAACCTCAAACCACCAGCCCATGTCAGCTAAAAGACCCAAACCACAACGGTGTTGTTGAATAGACTTTAAAAACAGCGAGAGGACCTGCAGACTGCTTCCTGTAGACTCTCATCAGTCCTAAAACACATCTCCTTACTCCAACTTCCTCTTTCTCTGCACCTCTCACACCACAGCCCTCATAAAGCCTTGTTAAGGCCCACCTAAGGTAAACTCAGGAAAAACTCCTGGCACTAATTATGACATCACTTCCTGGGATAACAATCTGAGTGCTGATGATGTAGTCCGGGAGGAAACAGACTGTTTAATGCCTAGACGCAACAGAGGAGTTTACATTATTCATTTTCACACTCTCCCTTCACCTTTACCTCTCCTCCTCCACAGATCAGTGTGAACTATGACATGAGGTTGAATGAGGTATGGATTCTTCATCACCTTCCTCATAGCCAAATCAGCTCTTTACCCTTCAGAGAGAAAACTTTCACATTTGATCTATAGGAGCAGACTATTATTTAAGCAGTAAGGCACGGGGGTCTGTGTTATATGGCCAATATACCACGGCTAAGGGCTGTTCTTTATGCACAACGCAATGAAGTGTGCCTGGATACAGCCCATAGCCGTAAGACTACATACCACAAACGCCCAAGGTGCATTATTGCTATTATAAACTGGTTACCAACGTAATTAAGGCAGTAAAAATACATGTTTTGTCATGCCTGTGGTATACGGTCTGATATACCATGGCTGTCAGCCAATCAGCATGACATTAAAAGGCAGAAATGGTGAGAAATGGTGAGGGTGTATCTACTGAGGGGAAGAGAAGGGACTAGAGGAGAGGGTGTATATACTGAGGAGAAGAGGAGAGGAGAAGGTACTAGAGATGAGGGTGTATCTACTGAGGAGAAGGTACTAGAGGAGAGGGTGTATCTACTGAGGAGAAGAGGAGAAGGTACTAGAGGAGAGGGTGTATCTACTGAGGAGAGGAGGAGAGTAGAAGGTACTAGAGGTGAGGGTGTATCTACTGAGGAGAAGGTACTAGAGGTGAGGGTGTATCTACTGAGGAGAAGAGTAGAAGATACTAGAGGTGAGGGTGTATCTACTGAGGAGAAGAGGAGAAGGTACTAGAGGAGAGGGTGTATCTACTGAGGAGAAGGTACTAGAGGTCAGGGTGTATCTACTGAGGAGAAGAGAAGGTACTAGAGGTGAGGGTGTATCTACTGAGGAGAAGAGAAGGTACTAGAGGAGAGGGTGTATCTACTGAGGAGAAGAGGAGACGAGAAGGTACTAGAGGAGAGGGTGTATCTACTGAGGAGAAGAGGAGAAGGTACTAGAGATGAAGGTGTATCTACTGAGGAGAAGAGGAGAGTAGAAGGTACTAGAGATGAGGGTGTATCTACTGAGGAGAAGAGAAGGTACTAGAGGTGAGGGTGTACCTACTGAGGAGAAGAGGAGAAGGTACTAGAGGTCAGGGTGTATCTACCGAGGAGAAGAGAAGGTACATCTACTGAGGAGAAGAGAAGATACTAGAGGTGAGGGTGTATCTACTGAGGAGAAAAGGAGAGGAGAAGGTACTAGAGGAGAGGGTGTATCTACTGAGGAGAAGAGGAGAGTAGAATGTACTAGAGATGAGGGTGTATATCTACTGAGGAGAAGAGAAGGTACTATAGCTACTATATTTACAGGACTAAAAGCTAACCTTGGACACATGCACAACTCAAACTTCTGTTCTAATACTGTAGAGAGAAGAAAGGGACAAAGATATTGCAGTGGAGGGTGTGTGAGTAGGGGAGGAGATAAAAAGGGGGAAAGACAGAGGGGAGGAGTGAGAAGGGGGAAACACAGAGGAGAGGTGATGTTGGGCGAGTGAGGAGGAGGTTGTTTCCCCAAACACGCCCCCCTCATGGGGTGATGTGAGGGGTGGGGCAGGAAGGAAAGGCCAGGGCAGGGTGATCCCTGGATACCCTGCAGGGGTTTGGGCAGAGGGCCAGGCACACACCCCCTTTGGCACCTGCTAGACACACCCTCCTCTCTGATGCCCATAGCAGTGACATCAGCAGCACTCGTCTCCACTAACCAGCCAAGCACAAACCCACTGTTGTTTGTCAGGTAGGATGTGAATGATTATGGTTTAGCTGAACCTGACACTACAGTCACAACAAATGAGAACAGACATTTTGTTACAAACTGTTACTATAATTTCTTACGAAAGACAAAAGGCCAACTTAAAAAAGCTCACTATAATGATAGATGGAGCGAGAAGAATGAGAGAGGGGGGAGAAGAGAGAAATGCAGAGAGCCCTCCTGTACACACAGGAAACTTGCTGAAACTCAGCCTTCTCTAATATTCACTGCTACACATGCTTTAGTGCTCCACTCCTCGCTCGCCCAAGCATGCAAGGCCCCCTTCCACTCTCTCACACACTTATAACACAATCTCACCAGATAAAGTTCTGAGCCACACAGAGAGAAGCAAATACAGTTGAAGTCAGAAGTTTACATACACCTTAGGCAAATACATTTAAACTCAGTTTTTCACAATTCCTGACATTTAATCCTAGTAGAAAATCCCTGTCTAAGGTCAGTTAAAATAAAGTGGTGATCCTAAGAATGTAAAATGTCAGAATAGTACAACATGATGCTGCCACCCTCGTGCTTCACGGTTGGGATGGTGTTCTTCGGCTTGCAAGCCGGACCCTTTTTCCTCCAAACATAACGATGGTCATTATGGCCAAACAGTTCTATTTTTGTTTTATCAGACCAGAGGACATTTTTCCAAAATGTACAATCTTTGTCCCCATGTGTAGTTGCAAACCGTAGTCTGGCTTTTTATGCCGGTTTTGGAGCAGTGGCTTCTTCCTTGCTGAGCGGCCTTTCAGGTTATGTAGATATAGGATTCGTATTACTGTGGATATAGATACTTTTGTACCCGTTTCCTCCAGCATCTTCACAAGGTCCTTTGCTGTTGTTCTTGGATTGGTGTGCATTTTTCGCACCAAAGTACGTTCATCTCTAGGAAACAGAACACGTCGCCTTCCTGAGCGGTATGACGGCTGCGTGGTCCCATGGTGTTTATACTTGCGTACTATTGTTTGTACAGTTGAACGTGGTACCTTCAAGCATTTGGAAATTGCTCCCAAGGATGAACCAGACTAAAATATTTTTTCTGAGGTCTTGGTTGATTTATTTTGATTTCCCATGATGTCAAGCAAAGAGGCACTGAGTTTGAAGGTAGGCCTTGAAATACATAATCTATCTGTAAACAATTGCTGGAAAAATGACTTGTAGATGTCCTAACCGACTTGCCAAAACTATAGTTTGTTAACAAGAAATTTATAGAGTGGTTGAAAAACGAGTTTTAATGACTCCAACATAAGTGTATGTAAACTTACATGCATGAACACACTCACACACGCTCTCTGACATGTCTTCAGAGGGGTACAGGAAACTCACTTCACTGATTTAAACATCACTTTGTACATTACAAATCTACTCACTCTCTGTGTGATATTTCTGGTGACGACAATGGCTGAGAGGACAAGGGATGAATATGACAGTGGTTTTAAAAAGGTTTTAGAGCCAAGTGTCAAGGGAAGCTGTTGAACTTCCAATGTCCTCAGAGCTTTGCATGCCATGGTGGAAGACAAGGACGCTGGGCTCTGAGATCTCTAAAAGACATCAAAGACTCATAGATCTCAAAGACAGAGACTCGGAGAGAAGTCTGATTTCTGACGCTGTGAGTTAAAATCCTTGAATACAATCTGACACGAAAGATCTCGGTTCACAACTAAGTCGTTCTGATCTAACTAAGAGTCAATCTGATCTAACTTCGATACTTACTTTTGTTGCATTACACTTGTGCTTTGGCAATACACATATGACCTTCCATGTCTTAAAGTAATTATACATTAATATATATACACACAGTAGCAGTCAAAAGTTTGGATACACCTACTCATTCAAGTGTTTTTCTTTATTTTGACTATTTTCTAAATTGTAGAATAATAGTGAAGACATCAAAACTATGAAATAACATTTGGAATCATGTAGTAACCAAAAAAGTTGCTTTGCACACTCTTGGCATTCTCTCAACCGTATGACTGCAGAATGCTGTGGTAGACATGCTGGTTAAGAGTGCCTTGAATTCTAAATAAATCAATGACAGTGTCACCAGCAAAGCACCCCCACACCTCCTCCTCCATGCTTCACGGTGGGAATCACACATGCAGAGATCATCTGTTCACCTACTCTGCGTCTCACAAAGACACAGAGGTTGGAACCAAAAATCTCAAATTTGGACTCATCAGATCAAAGGACAGATTTCCACCGGTCTAATGAACATTGCTCGTCTTTCTTGGCCTAAGCAAGTATCTTCTTCTGTATATGCTTTAAAGCTGCACTATGCAGAAATGTCTTCATTTCCTGATTGATAAAATTCTAATAGTTCGCCTAATTTTTGTTTATGTGAAAAAACAAGCAAGTATAGCGTAGAGAATCATTATACCATCTAAACCGCTGTGAAATATATTTTCCATAAGCAAAAGTATTGTATTTTCAGCTGTTTGAAGTTGGTGTACAAAACCCAAAGTAAAAGACACAAAAATGAAACTTAAGAACGGGAAGCAAAGAAATAGTGGACATAGAACATATTTATGGCTTCTTAGACTGCTTTCAATGAGAATGATGGATCGCCCAAACAGTTACCTATTGCAGCTTTAAATATTCTACATTTCAGAGACTAATACCTTTGGTCATACCATTAGTATGCACAGACTCAGGCATGCACAAGCACACTAATGTACAGGGTCTCTCCCAACATCAGGCTGTCAGACGGCCGTCCCCGCCGAACGTCAGACGGCCGTCCCCGCCGAACGTCAGACGGCCGTCCCCGCCGAACGTCAGACGGCCGTCCCCTCCGAACGTCAGACGGCCGTCCTCTCCGAACGTCAGACGGCCGTCCTCTCCGAACGTCAGACGGCCGTCCTCTCCGAACGTCAGACGGCCTTCCACCCCGAACGTCAGACGGCCGTCCCCGCCGAACGTCAGACGGCCGTCCTCTCCGAACGTCAGACGGCCGTCCTCTCCGAACGTCAGACGGCCGTCCTCTCCGAACGTCAGACGGCCGTCCTCTCCGAACGTCAGACGGCCTTTCCCCCCCCGAACGTCAGACGGCCTTTCCCCCCCCGAACGTCAGACGGCCTTTCCCCCCCCGAACGTCAGACGGCCTTTCCCCCCCGAACGTCAGACGGCCGTCCCCGCCGAACATCAGGCGGCCGTCCCCGCCGAACGTCAGACGGCCGTCCCCGCCGAACGTCAGACGGCCGTCCCCGCCGAACGTCAGACGGCCGTCCCCGCCGAACGTCAGACGGCCGTCCCCGCCGAACGTCAGACGGCCGTCCCCGCCGAACGTCAGACGGCCGTCCCCGCCGAACGTCAGACGGCCGTCCCCGCCGAACGTCAGACGGCCGTCCCCGCCGAACGTCAGACGGCCGTCCCCGCCGAACGTCAGACGGCCGTCCCCGCCGAACGTCAGATGGCTGTCCTCTCCAAACATGAAGACTTTAATAGATGTGACACTGGGAAGGTTTCACACCATAGTCAGGAAACAGGAAACAGAGGACAACGAAGCAAAACAACTAATACAGAACCAGGGTACAAAGTGGATGAGAGGGCTATGGTGAAAACACACACACACTAAAGGTCTCAAGAAACCCCCCCCCCCCCACCCCAAAAACATTACAAATCTAAAAAAAAATATTGTGACTAAGATATGAAGTAACCTTGGTAGTACCAAGTTGGTCCCCTTCCGGGGCTTGGGGCCTGTGTGGGCGGTCTGTCCGCTCTGAGGACTGTAGGCATGGCAGGGAGAGGTGAGCTGTCACCCACCATTAGCATCACCGCAGCCGCTCCGAGAGAGAGGGAGGGAGGGATGAAAAGCTGGATCCTTGCTAACCGCCATCCAGAGCCCATCCCCAGGCCTCAGAACCCTCACGCCTCCAGGGACTGGCTCGCACGCTAACACACAAACACTCCCTCCTCAGCAATTGTTAGTAGTATCAAAGGGTTGTGTGTGAGGGAAGTGAGAGGGTTGGTGTGGAGGAGTGTGTGTGTGTGTGTAAGTGTGTGGCAGGGCTGAGAAGCAGAATGTGGAAGATGTAGAAATGAACAGGAGGAGGGGAGGATAGTTTAGGAGAGGTGTTGCCAACAGTAGGCGAGAGCCACACAGAGTGCTGTGATGATTAATGTTGAATGTGGGGAGGGTTAGAGGAGGCTTAGATAATGCATAACTGTTGTATTGGAGGTCTAACATAACCTACACTGACACACCTACTTATTCAACTCAGTGGTACACTATCACACATGCACACAGAGTACTAAAGACCCAGATTCAGTTCAACCCTCCTACACAGGCTGTAACAGGATTCGTCCTCCTCTGACGAGGAGTATGAGAGATCGGACCAATGTGCAGCGTGGTACGTGTTCGTCATGTTTTAATGAACTAAATCACTGAACACGAAAATACAAAATAACAAATAGAAAGACAGAAAGGAAAACCGAAACAGTTCCGTGTGGAACACACAGACACAGAAAACAATCACCCACCAAACACTGGTGGGGAAAGGCTACCTAAGTATAATTCTCAATCAGAGACAACTAACGACACCTGCCTCTGATTGAGAACCATACCAGGCCAAACGCAAAATACAACATAAAAAAACAAACAGACTGCCCAACCCAACTCACGCCCTGACCATACTAAAACAAAGACAAAACAAAGAAACTAAGGTCCGAACGTAACAGTACCCCTCCCAAAGGTGCAGACTCCGGCAGCAAAACCTGAACCTATAGGGGAGGGTCTGGGTGGGCGTCTGTCCGCGGTGGTGGACTGTGAACTCTTAAAAACGGCGACCCTTGCCGCCGACCTCGGACTGGGGACCCTAGCCCCGGGTCCTGAATGGACGGGAGACTCCGGCAGCTCAGGACGGACGGGAGACTCCGGCAGCTCAGGACGGACGGGAGACTCCGGCAGCTCAGGACAGACGGGAGACTCCGGCAGCTCAGGACAGACGGGAGACTCCGGCAGCTCAGGACAGACGGGAGACTCCGGCAGCTCAGGACAGACGGGAGACTCCGGCAGCTCAGGACAGACGGGAGACTCCGGCAGCTCAGGACAGACGGGAGACTCCGGCAGCTCAGGACAGACGGGAGACTCCGGCAGCTCAGGACAGACGGGAGACTCCGGCAGCTCAGGACAGACGGGAGACTCCGGCAGCTCAGGACAGACGGGAGACTCCGGCAGCTCAGGACAGACGGGAGACTCCGGCAGCTCAGGACAGACGGGAGACTCCGGCAGCTCAGGACAGACGGGAGACTCCGGCAGCTCAGGACAGACGGGAGACTCCGGCAGCTCAGGACAGACGGGAGACTCCGGCAGCTCAGGACAGACGGGAGACTCCGGCAGCTCAGGACAGACGGGAGACTCCGGCAGCTCAGGACAGACGGGAGACTCCGGCAGCTCAGGACAGACGGGAGACTCCGGCAGCTCAGGACAGACGGGAGACTCCGGCAGCTCAGGACAGACGGGAGACTCCGGCAGCTCAGGACAGACGGGAGACTCCGGCAGCTCAGGACAGACGGGAGACTCCGGCAGCTCAGGACAGACGGGAGACTCCGGCAGCTCAGGACAGACGGGAGACTCCGGCAGCTCAGGACAGACGGGAGACTCCGGCAGCTCAGGACAGACGGGAGACTCCGGCAGCTCAGGACAGACGGGAGACTCCGGCAGCTCAGGACAGACGGGAGACTCCGGCAGCTCAGGACAGACGGGAGACTCCGGCAGCTCAGGACAGACGGGAGACTCCGGCAGCTCAGGACAGACGGGAGACTCCGGCAGCTCAGGACAGACGGGAGACTCCGGCAGCTCAGGACAGACGGGAGACTCCGGCAGCTCAGGACAGACGGGAGACTCCGGCAGCTCAGGACAGGCGGGAGACTCCGGCAGCTCAGGACAGGCGGGAGACTCCGGCAGCTCAGGACAGGCGGGAGACTCCGGCAGCTCAGGACAGGCGGGAGACTCCGGCAGCTCAGGACAGGCGGGAGACTCCGGCAGCTCAGGACAGGCGGGAGACTCCGGCAGCTCAGGACAGACGGGAGACTCCGGCAGCTCAGGACAGACGGGAGACTCCGGCAGCTCAGGACAGACGGGAGACTCCGGCAGCTCAGGACAGACGGGAGACTCCGGCAGCTCAGGACAGACGGGAGACTCCGGCAGCTCAGGACAGACGGGAGACTCCGGCAGCTCAGGACAGACGGGAGACTCCGGCAGCTCAGGACAGACGGGAGACTCCGGCAGCTCAGGACAGACGGGAGACTCCGGCAGCTCAGGACAGACGGGAGACTCCGGCAGCTCAGGACAGACGGGAGACTCCGGCAGCTCAGGACAGACGGGAGACTCCGGCAGCTCAGGACAGACGGGAGACTCCGGCAGCTCAGGACAGACGGGAGACTCCGGCAGCTCAGGACAGACGGGAGACTCCGGCAGCTCAGGACAGACGGGAGACTCCGGCAGCTCAGGACAGACGGGAGACTCCGGCAGCTCAGGACAGACGGGAGACTCCGGCAGCTCAGGACAGACGGGAGACTCCGGCAGCTCAGGACAGACGGGAGACTCCGGCAGCTCAGGACAGACGGGAGACTCCGGCAGCTCAGGACAGATGGGAGACTCCGACAGCGCTGGGCAGCAGGAAGACTCTGGCAGCACTGGACAGGCGTGAGCACCTGTAGGAAGGAGACGGAGAGACAGCCTGGTGTGGGGGGATGCCACCGGAGGGCTGGTGCGTGAAGGTGGCACCGGATAGACCGGACCGTGAAGGTGTACTGGAGCTCTTGAGCACCGAGCCTGCCCAACCTTACCTGGTTGAATGCTCCCCGTAGCCAGGCCAGTGCGGCGAGGTGGAATAGCCCGCACTGGGCTGTGCAGGCGAACTGGGGACACCATGCGTAAGGCTGGTGCCATGTACCCCGGCCCGAGGAGACGCACTGGAGACCAGATGCGCTGAGCCGGCTTCATGGCACCTGGCTCGATGCCCAACCTAGCCCGGCCGATACGAGGCGCTGCGCTGTAACGCACCGGGCTATGCCTGCGCACCGGGTTCACCGTGCGCCTCACGGTGCCATCCACCTCCACTCAAACAATACAACAGAGGAGGAACAACTGCGTGTTTTACCTGACAAGTTGAAAATATTCATTTTAGAACCACGGCCTCCTAATAGCTTGGGTACCAGTCTGTTTAGCTATCATTCCTCACAGAGTACAAGGAGTGGAATGTAGTCACAAAACAGGTTCTGGATTTCAGGCTATCATAATAATACTCTAGTCTGACAATCAGGTCATATGTCGTCACACAGCCTAGATATACTACAGATGGTCCTTTCCCTGATTCCTAAATGACATCATTATGAATGATTCTATAAAGGAATCATAAAACTACGCCAGGAAATACACAGTCCTCTACTGACCTGGTTGTGCTGTTCATGTGTGTGCAGCTCCAGTCCTCTACTGACCTGGTTGTGCTGTTCATGTGTGTGAAGCTCCAGTCCTCTACTGACCTGGTTGTGCTGTTCATGTGTGTGAAGCTCCAGTCCTCTACTGACCTGGTTGTGCTGTTCATGTGTGTGCAGCTCCAGTCCTCTACTGACCTGGTTGTGCTGTTCATGTGTGTGCAGCTCCAGTCCTCTACTGACCTGGTTGTGCTGTTCATGTGTGTGAAGCTCCAGTCCTCTACTGACCTGGTTGTGCTGTTCATGTGTGTGCAGCTCCAGTCCTCTACTGACCTGGTTGTGCTGTTCATGTGTGTGCAGCTCCAGTCCTCTACTGACCTGGTTGTGCTGTTCATGTGTGTGCAGCTCCAGTCCTCTACTGACCTGGTTGTGATGTTCATGTGTGTGAAGCTCCAGTCCTCTACTGACCTGGTTGTGCTGTTCATGTGTGTGAAGCTCCAGTCCTCTACTGACCTGGTTGTGCTGTTCATGTGTGTGAAGCTCCAGTCCTCTACTGACCTGGTTGTGATGTTCATGTGTGTGAAGCTCCAGTCCTCTACTGACCTGGTTGTGCTGTTCATGTGTGTGAAGCTCCAGTCCTCTACTGACCTGGTTGTGATGTTCATGTGTGTGAAGCTCCAGTCCTCTACTGACCTGGTTGTGCTGTTCATGTGTGTGAAGCTCCAGTCCTCTACTGACCTGGTTGTGATGTTCATGTGTGTGAAGCTCCAGTCCTCTACTGACCTGGTTGTGCTGTTCATGTGTGTGAAGCTCCAGTCCTCTACTGACCTGGTTGTGATGTTCATGTGTGTGAAGCTCCAGTCCTCTACTGACCTGGTTGTGCTGTTCATGTGTGTGAAGCTCCAGTCCTCTACTGACCTGGTTGTGCTGTTCATGTGTGTGAAGCTCCAGTCCTCTACTGACCTGGTTGTGCTGTTCATGTGTGTGAAGCTCCAGTCCTCTACTGACCTGGTTGTGCTGTTCATGTGTGTGAAGCTCCAGTCCTCTACTCCAGCACACTGTGCTCCCCTCGTCCCAGGACTAACATCCGGTCACTCATCATCACTCACTCTCATGTGGGACAAAAGGATAGTTTGTCTAAGGGACACACATTGGAGATCACTGCACCCCTCTCCTTTTGAAGTTTAGGGGGCTGTCTCGTTCTATCAGAATAATATAGTGTCTGTAATTAAAGTCCATTCAGGGCTCATCTAGTGGTGTCCTAACTGTCCCCCATCATCTGCTCTGGCCCTTTCAATGGCCACCTGTGACCTCGGAGACGGGGAGACAGAGTGCCATAAAATTCACAGCCACTAACACGTTCTGGTCAACAGTCCGTCTGCCTGTTCAATCACAGTCAATGAGCACTGTTTTATACAGCCAACTCATCTGTAAGATGTTAAGAGAAGTTCTTTCTAAATAGACCTTCCTACAGCCAAGCGTATTGAGCCTGGTAGGGGTTAAGAGAATGTCGTGATTAAGCAGACAGCAATGTCTCTGTGGTCTCTTTCACTTCTCTTTCTGGAAGACAATGAAACAATGGGCCAGCTGGGTTTCTTTAGCCAATGAGGCCAGCACATTGTGGTATTGACTGGGCCTCATTGGATAGCGATAGTACTGAGGTATTGATGATGCAATACAATACAGGATGGAATGCAATCTGTCTCATTGAAACTATACATGTTTACATTGAAGTATAATAATAACTATGTTTATAGTAGCTATCAACATTTCCTGAGGTAAAGTTTTACTCTAGTATTTATTATTTTTGTGTGAGAGTTAAACCTGGTGTTCACAACACGATTTGGGCCTTGATTTAGCAGTCCCAGACATGTTTTTGAGATTAGAGACAACATCCCTATGTCGTTGCCGACACGGGGTGCGCGGCAGTCACCGACGCTCATTTCATGTTAGCGGGACAGAGACTCAATCTGAGGGGTACCGATCCCGTCTTTAAGCACTCCCAGACATCGCAATCGTTTCAAACGATTTATTTTGTCGCCACAAAACAATGCTCCAGTAGTGTGAGATGTGTCACGGCAAGTTTTGAGAACGGTGATCAGCAATAGCCAATGAGAGCTTGCCAGAGAAGAAGCCAGTGAGTATCGCATCACCCAGAATGTGTACTCTTGAGCAGGAGCGATGACTACTACTAGAATGGGTTTGTACTTGCCATAGTGTCAAATCGCTACAGCTCTGACAAGCTCTTTACACGCAATGTTATTCAATTCAAAATGTATTGGCTAGATATTTCAACTCTTTATGGCAAGCGTGAATGTCTGACTGAAAACATTTATGAGGCTGCTTTGAGCCACAGCTCGTGGAGAAGTGACGAATCTTGTAGTGTGTGACACATCCGTGCCACATCCTTTAGTGTGCCCACCACTATGTTGGCAAGACAAAAAAACTACAGGAAAGACGGTCGTTTAATGTGAGAGGCTCAGCAATTTTAGGATTTTAAAAGTAGTGTAGTGTCTGCCAGCTCTCCTTTAGCTGAGGAGATGGGTCACACTGTCCTCCAATCCTTCAGTCAGCTAAAGACAAAGCAGGCTCAAAGCTCTGTTATGAAGTTTCCAAACTAGATGTTATTTTAGCCACATTTTTGCCGGCCGGCTGAATACGACCAAACTAAACAGAAACCTCTGTATTCACACACGCACGCACGCACACGCACACGCACACACACACACACACACCTGACCCCCCCAGGACACGGAGCAGTGAGAGTGTGGGAAAGTTATTTCTAGGGCAGAAGCGGAGAGCGTTCCTGGGCTTTGACTCTCCTGCTCCAGATCAACATTCCACCTTTGAACCGCTCCGGCTTCGGCCGTTTGTGCCTATGATGACAATTTCTCCTTTCCTCTTAGGGGGGCGGGCACAAGGGTGGAGGGGGGGTCACCTTTTTGGCAAGTTCCCTTCTCTCCGCTAACGTGACCCACGTTACCCAGCAGACCCACGTTACCCAGCAGACCCACGTTACCCAGCAGACCCACGTTACCCAGCAGACCCACGTTACCCAGCAGACCCACGTTACCCAGCAGACCATAGACCAGGGGACCCTAAGAGACGCAACAGCCCACGTTACCCAGCAGACCATAGACCAGGGGACCCTAAGAGACGTAACAGCCCACGTTACCCAGCAGACCATAGACCAGGGGACCCTAAGAGACGCAACAGCCCACGTTACCCAGCAGACCATAGACCAGGGGACCCTAAGAGACGTAACAGCCCACGTTACCCAGCAGACCATAGACCAGGGGACCCTAAGAGACGTAACAGCCCACGTTACCCAGCAGACCATAGACCAGGGGACCCTAAGAGACGTAACAGACCACGTTACCCAGCAGACCATAGACCAGGGGACCCTAAGAGACGTAACAGCCCACGTTACCCAGCAGACCCACGTTACCCAGCAGACCATAGACCAGGGGACCCCAACAGGTGGCCCACATATGAGTAGCTCACCAAACAATTCTCAAAGTACATGCAATTTTCACATGTTCCACTGCAAATTGTTATAAATAAAAGCTCCAAGCTACTATCTAATCAACGCAACAATGGCATTATCCACCCCTGGTTAGCCACTATTGGCTTAAAAAGCCAAACCTAACAATATTTGCCAATCAATTTCCAGAAAAGTGTTTTATTTTTTTTAAGCCTTAGAAAATAGCAAAAAACCTTTCCATATCCCAAAGACACATAGACACAATCTAAAAGCACCAGCAGGGTTCTACAGTAGCTACTAGTCACTACCATTATGCTAATTTAGGGGTGTTTATGAGATAGCCTCATCCCCTGTCTCCCAGCATCACTACACCACACACACACAACCCCACCCCAATCAACCAACCACCCCTCCCTGGTTGTTGTACTTGTACTCTCATCCTAATCCGAGTTGAAGATCGCTATGATTGTTTAATCTGGTCTGAATCGCGTCTGGCCGGGCCAGCCCAGTGTAATGTAATGAATGGTGAGCGCTATACGCGCCCTGTTAAGGGTTCACTGCTCCCCACTGAAACAGCTTCACTTCCAGGGCAGCTCAGGCAGAGCACAGCCTTACACAGTCTGGCAGGAGGGCAGCACATACGTCTTACTAAGTTATTATCCCACCATCTTGTTTTCATATCTGCTGCTCGTGAGAAGGTTGTTTTGTGTTGGAGACTGGATGTAGGGTAGCATGTCTGGCAACATTCCTGTCTCATCCTCTTTCTGGAGTTTGACTGGCCTAGATTACAACTACTACAAACACTAATACTGTTGCTCCCTTGTCGGGGGAAGACGGTAAGTGATGTACAGTACCATCCAAAAGTTTGGACACCTACTCAAGTCTTTAAAAAAAAACTATTTTCTACATTGTAGAATAATAGTGAAGACATCAAAACTACGAAATAACACATATGGAATCATGTAGTAACCAAAAAAAGTGTTCAACTTTGCCAAAAGGCACCTAAAGGACTCTGACCATGAGAAACAAGATTCTCTAAGGTAAATAAAATCTGTTTTTTATTGTTAATACATTTGCAAAAATGTCTAAAAAAACAGTTTTTGCTTTGTCATTATGGGGTATTGTGTGGAGATTGATATTTAAATATTTTGTTATTTAATACATTTTATAATAAAAGCTGTAACGTAACAAAATGTGGAAAAAGGGAAGGGGTCTGAATACTTTTCGAATGCACTGTATATCAGAATACTGTATATAAAAACCTACTGCATCATAAAAGCAGATGGGGGAATATTCACAACATACATCCAATTGGTAAGTATTCAGCTGAGGGGTCCGGTCGCGTGCCACGGACTCAACCTACACACCTTGCCCAAAACACAACAGGGCCTGTGTGCTTCGAGGTAGAGGAAGAGTATGAATTATTTATGTGGATTCTTTTTCAAGGAGTCCGTTCCGATCCGATTGTGACTCCCAAGACAGGCTATAGTTCCTTTGGCAGATGTATTGGAAATGTGACGAGTCATTGTGTTTTCATGTTAGGGTATTGCAGTTTTAGATAGATTTGATGTAAAATCATCACGTATATAAAATCAAATCACGACAGCTGTGATGTAAACCGGAAGTTTCGGTACAGTTTTATAAATGCAGACAGAGAATTTGTTCGTTCGACATGGTGGGATCTTTTTGTGTCTGCAAAATTATTTGTGCAAGGAATGGCGGTGGTAACGCCTTTATGAGCAAATATTGATACAATAACCATCATATCGAAGTAAACACGGAGTCACACGATTATATGGTGTGTGTGGTCCTCCCATTACGACTGGGGAAACCATGCAGTTTATTAGGCTACAGATGAACTTCACAGGCTGGTGAAAGAGCACGATGATCTTGATACTCCTTTTCAATACATATCAAGAGTCTTATTCTGGTGACATGATGATCAATGCTTGACTGCCGATTGACAAATACAAATATTCTCGCTATTATCCAGAATAATCTCATCACGTAGACTAGCCTACTGTATCTGTTGGCTAGAGGCTTGTGCCAAGTCCAGAGTGGGCACATCTGCTATTTAACGCAACAGTTTGTGACAAAACTATCCGTAGAGTTCAAAATGGATGGAAATGCATTGAACTTTAGATTGTTACTCGGTAGATGAAAACTACGTCATCCTGCACAGCCTTTTATCTGCAACAAGCTCATTTGATGGAAACATCTCGTGGGAAAAGGCCCATATTGTTTTTATGCAGATTTTTAGAATATCTGCATGAAAATGTGTCATCAATTGGATGGAAACCTAGCTGGTGTTTTATTTACTTCCTGTGTCTTGGCAGGACTACATTCTACTGTGAATGTCATACTGAGTGTACTCTATTAGAGTCAATATTGAATGACCCAGTTCTACAGTACAGTCTATCAGGCTCAGCTCTCCTCAATGGGAGCTTTACTACTACCACCACCATGCATAGAAACACACAGATGGGGACTCAGACATGGAATACAAACAAACTCAAACATTCACGAAGTCTCCCTCCCTCTCTCTGTTTAGAGCCTCTGAGGAGCCCTCATTTTAATTAGACCTGACCTCAAAATCACTTAACAGCTCCTCTCTGCTTCCACCTCACCCCCCTCTTCTCCTTCCCCATCGCTCAGCTCCGCTCTTCACATATGTCCATTAACACTCCTCCCTCGGCACCCACAGCCTTATACAGGGGGGCGGGGGTAGAGGGGTAGGGGGCAGAGCATGTGAGCGGAGCAGAGCAGAGCAAGGAGCAGAGCGTGCCCAATTTGACTGGAGCGTGGAGGGAGTTCCCCCAAAGGCTGGAGCGTTGGCCATTAGTGCTCACTACCTCAAGGCATGTCCAGGCCCAGCATGCATTTGATGTCTACTTGTGTGCTGCTACAGCCCCTTGCTTTAGCTACTGTCATGGAGTTCACTAAATATTTTCATTAAGAAACTGATAAAACACACAGGTGCTAAAACAAGGTTAACTTACAAAGATGAGGACCAAGAGCAAGAGAGGGAGTGTGGTGATGTAGTGTCCACAACTAAAGAATTATTGTGGAATCTGAAGGCTCATCCAAAAGGGTGAAGGGTGTTTAGCATCCCCAGTGGCTCTGCGAGCACGGAGAGGGGATTCTCAGCTGCTGCCTGCTCGAAAAATTCAAGGCACTGAGCAATTTCATTTTAAGTAAGTCATAGCCTATATGGGCAATTTATAGACTATAATGATTTAATACAACAAAACGTTTAAATGTTGAGAGCTTAATGTCCCTGCCAGTCTATTGTGTCGCACTTGCAAATGCTTCAAAATGTATTTATTTATTTATTTTGTAGGCTAAAGCCTTGAAATAATTGAAATAACATAGCCTAAATAATTCATTTTCGTTCCTTCGTAGACTTCATGTCTGGCTCCAGACCTATTTATAGTGTTTATATGCTGTTTAATATGACATGTAACCTATTTATAGTGTTTATATGCTGTTTAATATGACATGTAACCTATTTATAGTGTTTATATGCTGTTTAATATGACATGTAACCTATTTATAGTGTTTATATGCTGTTTAATATGGCATGTAACCTATTTATAGTGTTTATATGCTGTTTAATATGACACGTAACCTATTTATAGTGTTCATATGCTGTTTAATATGGCATGTAACCTATTTAGAGTGTTTATATGCTGTTTAATATGACATGTAACCTATTTATAGTGTTTATATGCTGTTTAATATGACACGTAACCTATTTAGAGTGTTTATATACTGTTTAATATGGCATGTAACCTATTTAGAGTGTTTATATGCTGTTTAATATGACATGTGACCTATAGACATGAAGTCTACGAAGGAACGAAAATGAATTATTTAGGCTATGTTATTTCAATTATTTCAAGGCTTTAGCCTACAAAATAAATAAATTTTGAAGCATTTGCAAAGTCCTCTCTGCTCTCGTCTTCCACTCTCATCCCTTTCTGTCCTCTCTGCTCTCGTCTTCCACCCTCATCCCTTTCTGTCCTCTCTGCTCTCGTCTTCCACCCTCATCCCTTTCTGTCCTCTCTGCTCTCGTCTTCCACCCTCATCCCTTTCTGTCCTCTCTGCTCTCGTCTTCCACCCTCATCCCTTTCTGTCCTCTCTGCTCTCGTCTTCCACCCTCATCTCTTTCTGTCCTCTCTGCTCCAGTCTTCCACCCTCATCCCTTTCTGTCCTCTCTGCTCCTGTCTTCCACCCTCATCCCTTTCTGTCCTCTCTGCTCCTGTCTTCCACCCTCATCCCTTTCTGTCCTCTCTGCTCCTGTCTTCCACCCTCATCCCTTTCTGTCCTCTCTGCTCCTGTCTTCCACCCTCATCACTTTCTGTCCTCTCTGCTCCTGTCTTCCACCCTCATCCCTTTCTGTCCTCTCTGCTCCAGTCTTCCACCCTCATCCCTTTCTGTCCTCTCTGCTATAGTCTTCCGCCCTCATCCCTTTCTGTCCTCTCTGCTATAGTCTTCCGCCCTCATCCCTTTCTGTCCTCTCTGCTATAGTCTTCCGCCCTCATCCCTTTCTGTCCTCTCTGCTCTAGTCTTCCGCCCTAATCCCTTTCTGCCCTCTCGTCTTGCATTCCTGGACATTAACCCACATCTTCCTCCTCTTTCATCCTCTTCTTTCGCAACTTCAATTTCTCTTCTGGTTTCCCCTTAATCTCCCCCTATCCTCTCTGCTCGCTCACTTCCTTCTTTAGTCCTCAAAAGATGATCTGGAAAATAACCAAACTAAAACTAAAAAACCCTCTTCCACTGTTACTCCTCCACACCTAGCTGACAGACAGACATCACAGAGGATCGGCCTGTCTCACCTCTCTAAGAGGGGACTAATTTGACACACATCCCCTAGTCTCATACTACAGCTGACCCCTGACCTCTTACCCTGCCATGGCACCCCAGTACCCCACCGGGGGGGTTATCCATCAGTCTGAGGGGTCACAGCAGGGTAAGGAGACTTCAATGGGTAATTCTCACATTCTACAGAGCTTCGTCAGGTGAGGTGAGCAGCCTTCATTGTGAAACTGAATGACTGACAAGTGTGTGAGCGTGTGTCTAGTATGAGTAAAGTATGACCAAGAATGCACACTATTTGTAGGTGTGTTTGTTTTTGTCTGTGTCAGTGCGTAAATATGTATCTGCATGTCACACCACAAGTGTGTGTGAGTGTGTGTGTCCCTGTGAGTGTGTTTTCCCTGTGAGTGTGTGTTAATCTGGTCTTAACACCTAGCCATCTACCTGCTCAGACATGGGTTAATTCTGCCCTAAGGCATTATGGGTAATGCCCGTCTGTCAACTGACACTTGAACTTTTCAGGACTACAATGGTAGCCACGGCAACCTTATCACGGAACCTGTCAAACCACCATGACAACGAGTGTATGTCAGTCTGTCCAGACTAGGGGTTATGTTTCAGTTTATATAGGGTTCAGCTATAGGGTAGACATCACGGCTGGGGACAACTCCTTTCAATGCAGTCAATTTAGGTAGTAAACTAAAATCCAGTTTACTTCCTGAACTTACTGAATTGAAATGCAATTGATCCCAACTCTACATAGGGTTTAGGAAGTATAGGCCCAGTCACAGAGGTTAGCAGGTCCACTCACATAAAGACAATGGTATGGTAAAGAATGCAGGATTTTGTCTTGGTATAAAAGGGATAATTGTTTGGCATGGTGGTGTACTCTCTCTCTCTGTGTGAACATAAAACCACAGAAACTAAGAGCGCGAGAAAAATAGAAAGGAAAGAGAGAGGACAGCATGAGCGAGAGACACCACTAGAAAAACAAACAGATTAATAGTTGAAGGTGGAGAAGGAGAGACACCACTAGAGAGAGAGAGATGAACAGTTGAAGGTAGAGAAGGAGAGACACCACTAGAGAGAGAGACAGATGAATAGTTGAAGGTAGAGAAGGAGAGACACCACTAGAGATAGACAGATGAATAGTTGAAAGTGGAGAGACACCACTAGAGACACACAGATGAATAGTTGAAGGTAGAGAAGGAGACACCACTAGAGAGAGACAGATGAATAGTTGAAGGTGGAGAAGGAGAGACACCACTAGAGCGAGACAGATGAATAGTTGAAGGTGGAGAAGGAGAGACACCACTAGAGAGAGACAGATGAATAGTTGAAGGTGGAGAAGGAGAGACCACTAGAGAGATAGACAGATGAATAGTTGAAGGTAGAGAAGGAGAGACACCACTAGAGAGAGACAGATGAATAGTTGAAGGTGGAGAAGGAGAGACACCACTAGAGAGAGACAGATGAATAGTTGAAGGTGGAGAAGGAGAGACACCACTAGAGAGATAGACAGATGAATAGTTGAAGGTGGAGAAGGAGAGACACCACTAGAGAGAGACAGATGAATAGTTGAAGGTGGAGAAGGAGAGACACCACTAGAGAGAGACAGGTGAATAGTTTAAGTTGGAGAAGGAGAGACACCACTAGAGAGAGACAGATGAATAGTTGAAGGTGGAGAAGGAGAGACACCACTAGAGAGAGAGACAGATGGATAGTTGAAGGTGGAGAAGGAGAGACACCACTAGAGAGAGAGACAGATGGATAGTTGAAGGTGGAGAAGGAGAGACACCACTAGAGAGAGAGACAGATGAATAGTTGAAGGTGGAGAAGGAGAGACACCACTAGAGAGAGACAGATGAATAGTTGAAGGTGATGAAGGAGAGACACCACTAGAGATAGACAGATAAATAGTTGAAGGTAGAGAAGGAGAGACACCACTAGAGAGAGACAGATGAATAGTTGAAGGTAGAGAAGGAGAGACACCACTAGAGAGAGAGACAGATGAATAGTTGAAGGTAGAGAAGGAGAGACACCACTAGAGAGAGAGACATATGAATAGTTGAAGGTGGATAAGGAGAGACACCACTAGAGAGAGAGACATATGAATAGTTGAAGTTGGAGAAGGAGAGACACCACTAGAGAGAGAGACAGATGAATAGTTGAAGGTGGAGAAGGAGAGACACCACTAGAGAGAGATCGCCAGATGAATAGTTGAAGGTAGAGAAGGAGAGACACCACTAGAGAGATCGACAGATTAATAGTTGAAGGTGGAGAAGGAGAGACACCACTAGAGAGAGACAGATGAATAGTTGAAGGTGGAGAAGGAGAGACACCACTAGAGAGATCGACAGATGAATAGTTGAAGGTGGAGAAGGAGAGACACCACTAGAGAGATAGACAGATGAATAGTTGAAGGTGGAGAAGGAGAGACACCACTAGAGAGAGAGACAGATGGATAGTTGAAGGTGGAGAAGGAGAGACACCATTAGAGAGATACAGATGATTAGTTGAAGGTAGAGAAGGAGAGACACCACTAGAGAGAGATAGACAGATGAATAGTTGAAGGTGGAGAAGGAGAGACACCACTAGAGAGAGACAGATGAATAGTTGAAGGTGGAGAAGGAGACACCACTAGAGAGAGATAGACAGATGAATAGTTGAAGGTGGAGAAGGAGAGACACCACTAGAGAGAGATCGACAGATGAATAGTTGAAGGTAGAGAAGGAGAGACACCACTAGAGAGATAGACAGATGAATAGTTGAAGGTGGAGAAGGAGAGACACCACTAGGGAGATAGACAGATGAATAGTTGAAGGAGAGTGACAGAGGGAGAGAGAGCCAGAGATGCAGGTAGAGGTAGAGAAAGAGGCTGAGCTGCCGCCCGGGGCGGACGTGTCCTGGAGTGATTAGTTGGCTTGGTGTGGGACGTCACACAGGGCTGGGAGGGAATCTCATCGCTATCTCACATGCCAATCAACATCCCTCTGGGACAGTTGTCCAACGGGTCACAGCCACGCCGAGACACGCAGACGGAACGCAAAGGTAAACACAGACATGCACACACCTGGGGTGAGGCAGTGACTCAGCAGAAATGGCCGCCGCACCCCCACCATGCATTACCCAGAATGCCAAGCGCCAATCACAACATTGAGAGAGTGCAGAGCATTATGTAACAATGGGAAACAACTGCTGATTGGCATGTGAGATCCAGGCTGCATCACAACCGGCTGTGATTGGGAGTCCCATAGGGCGGCGCACAATTGTCCCAGTGTCGTACGAGTTTGGCCGGTGTAGGCCGTCATTGTAAATAAGAATTTGTTCTTAACTGACTTGCCTATTTAAATAAAGGTTAAATAAATGTTTGATTGGTTTGATGGCGACTGGTGACGTCATGAGAGATACTCTGGAAATTCACTCCACACACACACACACACACAATACAGATCACCACCAGGGAATTTGATTGGCATTTCATATCGTGTGCTCGCTTATGTCAACATGTGTTGTAGCCAGTTTGACTTGACCTCTTTCCTCTCCCTCTCTTTTCTACTCCATGTCTTACTTTTATTAAGAGTGCTGCCTGTCATTCCCAAGACAACCCCACACAAAGCCTGTCCCTCACAGACAGTATGCAGCAGTACAACATCACCCAGTCCCACCGAGGCTCAGGGAGGAGCCCAGCAGACATACAGATCCACTAAGGGGGGGAATTAAAAGGCCGTTTAGAATAACCACCTTGACTTTTATGGACCTTATAAATCTACACCGGAGACAGCTTTTCAGAGGGAGAAGAGGAGAGGAGGAAAGGGAGGAGAGAAAGGAGGAAGAGGGGGTGAGAGAGAGGGAGGATAGAGGGTGATAAAGAGTAGAGGGATGATAAAGGGTAAGTATAACTCCCTGATTAACTACTACAAGGCCAGAGTATGATAAGTTAATAATAAGATAATGATACAGTAATGAGGGACAATGATGAGTTTGACAGAGGAGAGGCCCTTCATCTGGAGAGAAGAGCCACAGAGATGGATTACAGTGAAGGAGAGTGAATTTGTGTGTGTGTGTATGTGTGTCTGTTTGTGCGTGTGCGTGTGTGTGTGTGTGTGTGTGTGTGTGTGTGTGTGTGTGTGTGTGTGTGTGTGTGTGTGTGCGAGACGGATAAAGGCAAGGGCAAGAGGGGAGGGCAGCTGCACTTGAGTACTTGGATTGGGGGAGTCTGAGGAGGGAGAAAAGCGAGGGAGGAGACGGACACAGAGGGCCTTAATGGAGGGGCTGGATAGAGAAGCCAGAGGGTCAGGGAAGAGTTGAATTAGCATAGTCAAACCTTTAATGTCAGGAGAACTCAGTGAATATCACACTGAATATCTACAATAGAGAGTGAAAATGACAGATTCTGTACTAGGTCAGTCAGTCTAGTGACGGGGGTGTGTACCAATGCGGAAACAGAGCCATCGCAGTGCTTGACAGTCCCAAGATTTAACTTAACACCTGCCAGACCCTGACATAATTATCTCATCAGATGTACAGGCATATACACTGCACTATCCACACATTCCATACTATAGTAACAAAAGTTCTCAACAATAACAGGAAGTAGGTGTCATAGGGGCGTGATAAAGGCCCATAGTAACTAAAGTACTCAACAATAACAGGAAGTAGGTGTCATAGGGGCGTGATAAAGGCCCATAGTAACTAAAGTACTCAACAATAACAGGAAGTAGGTGTCATAGGGGCGTGATAAAGGCCCATAGTAACTAAAGTACTCAACAATAACAGGAAGTAGGTGTCATAGGGGCGTGATAAAAGTCCATAGTAACTAAAGTACTCAACAATAACAGGAAGTAGGTGTCATAGGGGCGTGATAAAGGCCCATAGTAACTAAAGTACTCAACAATAACAGGAAGTAGGTGTCATAGGGGCGTGATAAAAGTCCATAGTAACTAAAGTACTCAACAATAACAGGAAGTAGGTGTCACAGGGGCTTGATAAAGGTCCATATTAACTAAAGTACTCAACAATAACAGGAAGTAGGTGTCATAGGGGCGTGATAAAGGTCCATAGTAACTAAAGTACTCAACAATAACAGGAAGTAGGTGTCATAGGGGCGTGATAAAGGCCCATAGTAACTAAAGTACTCAACAATAACAGGAAGTAGGTGTCATAGGGGCGTGATAAAGGTCCATAGTAACTAAAGTACTCAACAATAACAGGAAGTAGGTGTCATAGGGGCGTGATAAAAGTCCATAGTAACTAAAGTACTCAACAATAACAGGAAGTAGGTGTCATAGGGGCGTGATAATGGCCCATAGTAACTAAAGTACTCAACAATAACAGGAAGTAGGTGTCATAGGGGCGTGATAAAAGTCCATAGTAACTAAAGTACTCAACAATAACAGGAAGTAGGTGTCATAGGGGCGTGATAAAGGTCCATAGTAGCTAAAGTACTCAACAATAACAGGAAGTAGGTGTCATAGGGGCGTGATAAAGGTCCATAGTAACTAAAGTACTCAACAATAACAGGAAGTAGGTGTCATAGGGGCGTGATAAAAGTCCATATTAACTAAAGTACTCAACAATAACAGGAAGTAGGTGTCATAGGGGCGTGATAAAGGTCCATAGTAACTAAAGTACTCAACAATAACAGGAAGTAGGTGTCATAGGGGCGTGATAAAAGTCCATAGTAACTAAAGTACTCAACAATAACAGGAAGTAGGTGTCATAGGGGCGTGATAAAGGTCCATAGTAGCTAAAGTACTCAACAATAACAGGAAGTAGGTGTCATAGGGGCGTGATGAAGGTCCATAGTAACTAAAGTACTCCAGAACACAATAGTCTTTCCTCATCTCCTGTTCATGAGCTGTTTCTTCTCTGGTACCTTTGAAGTTGCTCGGCAGTAGGTGTGACAACACTGGTGTATCTATAGTTTCACCTTTCTCATTGCCAACCGACAGCTGGAGAAAGTTCACACTTCTTGATGCACCCATCCCGTTAGCGGGATCATTTTCGTCAACCACCGCTGAATTGCAGAGCTCCAAATTCAAATTAAAGCACTAAAAATATTAAATTTTCATGAAATCACAAGTGCAATATAGCAAAACAGAGCTTAGCTTGTTGTTAATCCACCTGGCGTGTCAGATTTCAATAAAGCTTTTCGGCGAAAGCATACCAAGCGTTTATGTAAGAACACCTCTCTCAGTAGACAAAATATTACAAACAGCTAGCAGCCAAGTAGATAGGTCACGAAAGTCAGAAAAGCAATAAATTAAATCGCTTACCTTTGATGATCTTCGGATGTTTGCACTCACGAGACTCCCAGTTACACAATAAATGTTCCTTTTGTTCCATAATCCATAAAGATTATTTTTATATCCAAAATACCTCCATTTGGTTGGTGCGTTATGTTCAGAAATCAACAGGCTCGAGCGGTCACGACATCGCAGATGAAAATTCCAAATAGTATCCGTAATGTTCGGAGAAACATGTTAAACGTTTTTTATAATCAATCCTCAGGTTATTTTACAATATATAATCGATAATATATCAACCGGGAATGCAGCTTCTTCAGAGAGAGAGAGAGAGAGAGAGAGAAAATGGATACTCCAAGCTGTTGCGCATACAAAACGCTGCTGGCACCCAGCCGCGATGTGATCTTTCTCGCTAATTTTTCAAAATAAAAGCCTGAAACTATGTCTTAAGACTGTCCACACCATGGGGAAGCCATAGGGAAAGGAATCAGGTTGATATTCCTTTAAATGGAGCGAAGGCAGGCTATGGAACATGGCGCTTTCAAAATAGAGGCCACTTCCTGGTTTGATTTTCCTCAGGTTTTCGCCTGCAATATCAGTTCTGTTATACTCACAGACAATATTCTGACAGTTTTGGAAACTTTAGAGTATTTTCTATCCTAATCTGTCAATTATATGCATATTCTAGATTCTGAGCCTGAGAAATAGGCCGTTTCATTTGGGTACGTTTTTCATCCAAACATCAAAATACTGCCCCCTACACTCAAGAAGTTTTAACAGAGACTAGTGAAGCGAGGCTAACGCCAGAGACAATTCAAAATAACCATCAGCACTTACTGTGAGCCATGCTGTGGACAGGAAGAACGCAGAAGAAATTAAATGCAGAAGGTTTTAAATAAATCATTACTTCTGTTCTCAATGGAGATCTGTAATAAGTTAACGCTTTCATTAAAATGATAATATGATTTGGCTGTTGAGATAATGTGCTTTTTCTCTGCGTGTATGAGTATGTGCCTGAATGTGTATATTTGAAAGACAGCGTGTGTGAAAGACAGCGAGTGTGAAAGACAGCGTGTGTGAAAGACAGAGTGTGTGAAAGACAGAGTGTGTGAAAGACAGAGTGTGTGAAAGACAGTGTGTGTGAAAGACAGCGTGTGAAAGAGTATGAGAGAAAGTGTGTGAAAAGATAACAGGATATGACACGTGTTTGTTTGCTAGATTACGTAACCACAGGCTCGAGCGGGTTGTTGTGGTGGCAGAGGCCTACCTCAATGGTGAACTGCTTCCTCTTGAGTTTGAAGGCCAGGTCCTTGTTGTCGGGCAGATCACACACCAGGCAGTTCAGATAGGGCAGCTGACGTACATCTAGCAGACCTGGGAGAGAAGAGGACAGAGGGAAACCAATTTGGATAAAGGACAAAGTACACATCATCCATGGGTGCATCTCAATAGTCAAAGTGGCTTCCTCAATTGTCTTTTCCTTTCTCTGCACTGATGTGGAAACAAAGTGGATTGTGAACAGGTTATACCTGGAAGGCATTCACCACCTTCCTTGCCAGGCCCTCATAGACCTCCTATTAGGAGGGAGCTCAGGAGACAGGTTCCTTCGCCCTCCATGTTTCCCTGTCTCCTTCCCTCACTCTATCCTCCCTTCCAATCAGGAGCTGCAAGATTCAGCACTTGAAGCACTCAGGCAAAATGTTGTGATTATACTCAAGTAATGAGGCAGAACAAGATAAACAGGGACTTCTATTCCAGGGGACAAACTAATTGAGTTCTTATTTCAGGAAGGAAGACCGGCAGGCTGGAATGACTGTGTGTGTGTGTGTGTGTGTGTGTGTGTGTGTGTGTGTGTGTGTGTGTGTGTTGTAGGGCTTGCTATACATAATATGTTGTAGATGGGAGGGGTGGTGGGTGAGAGGAATAAATAGGTTCACTTTTCATAGGAAGAGACCTTAAGAAATTATCCCTCCCTCCGTAAAGTGACATTTCATAAAACTGGAGAGCAGAGGCAGGGATGGTACAAAAGATAGAGAAGAGAGAAAGAGAGAGAGGGGAATAGATGGAGAAAGAGAGGGGGATGGTGAGTTCTCTCCTCCGTGCACTTGGGTGATTTCCTATCGCCTGATTCGCTGTGACAGGCATCCCAGCATGCTTTGAGCAGCCCTGAACTGCTGCTACAAAACGCACACACACAAAACACACAATGAACACACATTTGCAAATTCTTAAACAGAGGATGTATATTTTGATATAGGTCAAATAGTGCCAGTATAGTTAAATATCAGATCAACATCTTTCTAACAGAGCGATTCAACCCTCAGCTGTGTATTATATTAAACCGTATCATTGTGTGGTGGGTGAACACAAAGCAAAACAATAGCGGTCAGTGGGACAGGTTAGGGACGTGGGACAGGTTAGGGACGTGGGACAGGTTAGGGACGTGGGACAGGTTAGGGACGTGGGACAGGTTAGGGACGTGGGACAGGTTAGGGACGTGGGACAAGTTAGGGACGTGGGACAAGTTAGGGACGTGGGACAAGTTAGGGACGTGGGACAGGTTCGGGACGTGGGATAGGTTAGGGACGTGGGACAGGTTAGGGACGTGGGACAGGTTAGGGATGTGGGACATGTCAGCATGTACATAAAACAACGTGTTAGAGGAGAAACTAAAAGATGCCATTTAATCACTCTTCATCTGTCTCAACTAGGGCTGACTAACCAGGCTGAGAGGAAAGGAGGAATAAACCAAAGGAAATTAGGAATAAACCAGAGGAGAGGAGAAGGGGAATAAACCAGAGGAAAGGGGGAGAGGAGAGGGAGAATAAACCAGAGGAGAGGGGGAATAAACCAGAGGAAAGGGGGAGAGGAGAGGGAGAATAAACCAGAGGAGAGGGGGAATAAACCAGAGGAAAGGGGGAGAGGAGAGGGAGAATAAACCAGAGGAGAGGGGGAATAAACCAGAGGAAAGGGGGAGAGGAGAGGGAGAATAAACTAGAGGAAAGGGGAGAGGAATAAACCAGAGGAACGGGGGAGAGGAGAGGGAGAATAAACTAGAGGAAAGGGGGAGAGGAATAAACCAGAGGGAAGGGGGAGAGGAGAGGGAGAATAAACCAGAGGAAAGGGGGAATAAACCAGAGGAGAGGGGGAGAGGAATAAACCAGAGGAGAGGGGGAATAAACCAGAGGAGAGGGGGAGAGGAATAAACCAGAGGAAAGGGGGAGAGGAATAAACCAGAGGAAAGGGGGAGAGGAGAGGGGGAATAAACCAGAGGAAAGGGGGAGAGGAGAGGGGGAATAAACCAGAGGAGAGGGGGAGAGGAGAGGGAGAATAAACCAGAGGAGAGGGGGAGAGGAGAGGGAGAATAAACCAGAGGAGAGGGGGAGAGGAGAGGGAGAATAAACCAGAGGAGAGGGGGAATAAACCAGAGGAGAGGGGGAATAAACCAGAGGAAAGGAGGAGAGGAGATGGGGAATAAACCAGAGGAAAGGAGGAGAGGAATAAACCAGAGGAAAAGAGCAAGAGAGAAAGAGAGGCATGACTAAAAATACCTCCATCTCTTAAACTGACCTTTATGTGTGGGAGAGAGAGAGTGAGGGAGTGATGGAGAGAGGGAACGTGTGTATGAGAGAGGGAGGGAGAGAGAGAGAGAGTGAGGGAGTGATGGAGAGAGGGAATGTGTGTATGAGAGAGGGAGATGCTTATATATATATATATATCCTTCCTATTCCCCCTCTCAGACTGTCATCCTCCATGTCAGAGCAGACTAAACCATCTATGGAGAGAGGAGTGGACAGAGAAAAAGATGGAGAGAGTGATGGTGAAGAATATGGATTCCCCAGCATTGGTCCACTCCGCTCTACACCAGGCCTCAGGGGTATATGGGACTGGGGTTGTATGTGTGTGCAGGGAGGGCAGGAGAGAGGAGCTCTGCTGGGGGGTGAGGGGGAGAGTGCGGCGTGGCAGCTGAATCCCCCCCGGCCTGTCTAGTGAGGAGCACGTCTGATTGAGCAGCAGCCCACTAACAGGCCCTGACAGCCTGGGCTGCCCTGTGAGGGGCCTGCCTGCCTAGCCGACCAGCCTCCACAATCTCTCTCTCTCACACACACACACACACACACACACACACACACACACACCTTGTGTGTGTGGGGGAGGTTACCGTGGTAATCTTTGTACAGGGGGTTGGTCTCTCTCTCTGAGCCTCTGAAGGACTCTAGAGCGATGGCCGTGTCACACAACCTGGTTATATTGCCCATCAGAGCTCTGTTCTGTAGGAGAGAGAGAGATGGAGAGAAGAAAGAGAGATGGAGAGTGAGGGTGAGGGAAAGAGACAAAAAGGGAGAGAGAAAGATGAGTGATCACAGGTAATTGAAAACCTCCTGACGTCAGCGCTGAAATTAAATTAGGGGGGGGGGGGGCAGTTGTTGAGGTTACATGGAGAAAGGTGTGGGGGGGGCAGTTGTTGAGGTTACATGGAGAAAGGTGTTGGGGGGGCAGTTGTTGAGGTTACATGGAGAAAGGTGTGAGGGGGGCAGTTGTTGAGGTTACATGGAGAAAGGTGTGGGGGGGGCAGGTGTGGAGGTTACATGGAGAAAGGTGTGGGGGGGGGCAGTTGTTGAGGTTACATGGAGAAAGGTGTGAGGGGGGCAGTTGTTGAGGTTACATGGAGAAAGGTGTGGGGGGGGCAGTTGTTGAGGTCAGATGTAGAATGGTGTGGGGGGCAGTTGTAGAATGGTGTGGGGGGGGCAGTTGTAGAATGGTGTGGGGGGCAGTTGTTGAGGTCAGATGTAGAATGGTGTGGGGGGGCAGTTGTTGAGGTCAGATGTAGAATGGTGTGGGGGGCAGTTGTTGAGGTCAGATGTAGAATGGTGTGGGGGGGCAGTTGTTGAGGTCAGTTGTAGAATGGTGTGGGGGGGGCAGTTGTTGAGGTCAGATGTAGAATGGTGTGGGGGGGCAGTTGTTGAGGTCAGTTGTAGAATGGTGTGGGGGGGGGCAGTTGTTGAGGTCAGATGTAGAATGGCTTGGGGGTTAAAGGTAAACATTAGGAGCAGCAAGGAGGAGATGCTGCATAATATCTTTGTACCACATAACACACAAGTAGAGAGATGTATATATGTACACTCATGCACAAAGACAAACACACACGCAACATGCACACAAGAACACAAACACACAGTTGAAGGAGTGAAGGGGAGAGGATCGCTCGAGGAGGGCTCCCCCTGCTGGTCAGATCTCCCTCTGTTGTGACAGCAGAGAACAAGGAAGAGGGAGAGAGAGGAATGCAGGGTGATAGAGGGAGGGAGGGAGGGAGGGGGGTTGGGAGAGAGGGACACAGGGAGAGAGGGAGAGAGGGACGCAGGGAGAGAGGGAGAGAGGGACGCAGGGAGAGAGGGACGCAGGGAGAGAGGGACGCAGGGAGAGAGGGACGCAGGGAGAGAGGGACGCAGGGAGAGAGGGACGCAGAGAGAGAGGGACGCAGGGAGAGAGGGACGCAGGGAGAGAGGGACGCAGGGAGAGAGGGACGCAGGGAGAGAGGGACGCAGGGAGAGAAGGAAAGAGGAAGAGGGAGAGAGGGACGCAGGGAGAGAGGGAGAGGGACGCAGGGAGAGAGGGACGCATGGAGAGAGGGAGAGGGACGCAGGGAGAGAGGGAGAGAGGGACGCAGGGAGAGAGGGATGTCAGGGAGAGAGGGAGAGAGAGACGCAGGGAGAGAGGGACGCAGGAAGAGAGGGACGCAGGAAGAGAGGGAAAGAGGAAGAGAGGGACGCAGGGAGAGAGGGACGCAGGGAGAGAGGGAGAGAGGGACGCAGGGAGAGAGGGACGCAGGGAGAGAGGAAAACAGGAAGAGAGGGAGAGAGAAACACAGCAAGAGAGGAATAGAGGGACGCAGGGAGAGCGGGACGCAGGGAGAGAGGGACGCAGGGAGAGAGAAAAACAGGAAGAGAGGGAGAGAGGAACACAGCAAGAGAGGAAGAGAGGGACGCAGGGAGAGAGGGACGCAGGGAGAGAGGAAAACAGGAAGAGAGGGAGAGAGGAACACAGCAAGAGAGGAAGAGAGGGACGCAGGGAGAGAGGGACGCAGGGAGAGAGGGACGCAGGGAGAGAGAAAAACAGGAAGAGAGGGAGAGAGGAACACAGCAAGAGAGGAAGAGAGGGACGCAGGGAGAGAGGGAGAGAGGAACACAGCAAGAGAGGAAGAGAGGGACGCAGGGAGAGAGGAAAACAGGAAGAGAGGGAGAGAGGGACGCAGTAAGAGAGGAAGAGAGGGACGCAGGGATGGTGGGAGTTTTCTATTATTCATCTCCTCAGCCTCTTAAATCATTAAGGTCCTCCTCTCTGTGTTGGCTGCCTGCCACCTGCCTGATGCAGTTTTCATGCCTTCCTGTCTTATCTTCCTTTCTTGTTCTCCATCCTTTACACTTGTGTTCTACTGTTAAAGTATGCATGTCCCCCCAGTCATGCCTCAGAGCACTTAGAGGCTGAGGTCAGTCACACACAGAAATTAAACCCCGGGTGAGCGAAATTACTTAGCACACATTTTAATTGTACTGTTTAGAGGGGTGGGCCACCAATAGTGTGTGTGTGGTCTGTGATTTTAGGATGGCCAACTAAATGAACATCCTGTCTATAATTATCAGCTATACTTTTCAGCTATACTTTTCAGCTATACTTTTCAGCTATACTTTTTGTGGCTGTTTATTTACCACCACAGACTGATGCTGGCACTAAGACCGCACTCAGTCAGCTGTATAAGGAAATAAGAAAACAGGAAAGAAACCACTCACCCAGAGGCGGCGCTCCTAGTGGCCGGAGACTTTAATGCAGGGAAACTTAAATCAGTTCTACAAAGCTCTATCAACATGTTAAATGTGCAACCAGAGGGAAAAAAATTCTAGATCACCTGTACTCCACACACAAAGACACGTACAAAGCTCTCCCTCGCCCTCCATTTGGTAAATCCGAACACAACTCTATCCTCCTCATTTTGAGCTTGTAATTGCTGCTTACAAGCAAAAATTAAAGCAGGAAGCACCAGTGACTCGGTCAATAAAAAAATGGTCAGATGAAGCAGATGCTAAACTACAGGACTGTTTTGCTGTCACAGAATGGAACATGTTCCGGGATTCTTTCGATGACATTGAGGAATACACCACATTAGTCACTGGCTTTAACAATAAGTGCATTGAGGACGTCGTCCCCACAGTGACTGTACGTACATACCCCAACCAGAAGCCATGGATTACAGGCAACATTCGCACTGAGCTAAAGGGTACAGCTGCCGCTTTCAAGGTGCGGGACTCTAACCCGGAAGCTTACAAGAAATCCCACTATGCCCTGAGATGAACCATCAAACAGGCAAAGAGTCAATACAGGGCTAAGATTGAATCATACTACACCGGCTCAGACGCTGCTCGGATGTGGCAGGGCTTGCAAACTATTACAGACTACAAAGGGAAGCACAGCCAAGAGCTGCCCAGTGATACGAGCCTACCAGACGAGCTAAATCACTTCTATGCTCGCTTCGAGGCAAGCAACACTGAGGCATGCATGAGAGCATCAGCTGTTCCATAGCGTCCATAGCCATGGAGTGCTTTGAAAGGATGGTAATGGCTCACATAACACCATTATCCCAGAAACCCTAGACCCACTCCAATTTGCATACAGCCCAAACAGATCCACAGATGATGCAATCTCTATTGCACTCCACAGTGCCCTTTCATACCTGGACAAAAGGAACACCTATGTGAGAATGTTGTTCATTGACAACAGCTCAGTGTTCAACACCATAGTACCCTCAAAGCTCATCACCAAGGGACTAAACACCTCCCTCTGCAACTGGATCCTGGACTTCCTGACAGGTGGTGAGGGTAGGTAGCAACACATCTGCCACACTGATCCTCAACACTGGAGCTCCCCAGGGGCGCGTGCTCAGTCCCCTCCTGTACTCCCTGTTCACCCACGACTGCATGGCCAGGCAAGACTCCAACACCTTCATTAAGTTTGCTGACTACACAACAGTGGTAGGCCGGATCACCGACAATGACGAGACAGTCTATAGGGAGGAGGTCAGAGACCTGGCCGGGTGGTACCAGAATAACAACCTATACCTCAACGTAACCAAGACTAAGGAGATGATTGTGGACTACAGGAAAAGGAGCACCGAGCACGCCCACATTCTCATCGATGGGGCTGTAGTGGGGCAGGTCGAGAGCTTCAAATTCCTTGGTGTCCACATCAACAACAAACTAGATTGGTCCAAACACACCAAGATTGTCGTGAAGAGGGCACAACAAAGCCTATTCCCCCTCAGGAAACTAAAAAGATTTGGCATGGGTCCTGAGATCCTCAAAAGGTTCTACAGCTGCAACATCGGTTGCATCACTGCCTGGTGCGGCAATTGCTCGGCCTCTGACCGCAAGGCACTTCAGAGGGTAGTGTGTACGGCAAAGCTCCCTGCCATCCAAGACCTCTACACCAGGCGGTGTCAGAGGAAGGCCCTAAAAATTGTCAAAGACCCCAGCCACCCATCAGACTGTTCTCTCTCCTACCGCATGGCAAGCTGTATCGGAGTGCCAAGTCTAGGACAAAAAGGCTTCTCAACAGTTTTTACCCCCAAGCCATAAGTCTCCTGAACAGGTAACCAAATGGTTACTTGGACTATCTGCATTGTGTCCCACCACCCGCCAACCCCTCTTTTTACACTTCTGCTACTCTCTGTTCATCATACATGCACAGTCACTTTAACGATACCTACATGTACATACTACCTCAATAAGCCTGACTAACATTATATAGCCTTGCTACTCTTTTTTCAAATGTCTTTTTACTGTTGTTTTATTTCTTTACTTACCTACACACACACACCTTTTTTTTTTCCGCACCATTGGTTATAGCCTGTAAGTAAGTATTTCACTGTAAGGTCTACTACACCTGTTGTATTCGGCGCACGTGACAAATAACCTTTAATATGATTTGTCTGTCCCCTCACTGTCTGATCCACCGCGTCGGCTTCTCCTTCACATACGGGTAACTGCCAAAATAAAGGAAACACCAACTTAATAGGGCGTTGGGCCACCAAGAGCCACCAGAACAGCTTCAAGGAGCCATGGCATAGATTCTACAAGTGTCTGGAAGTCTATTGGAGGGATGTGACAACATTCTTTCACGATCAATTTCATAATTTGGTGTTTTGGTGATGGAAAATACAGTCTCAGGCGCCGCTCCAGAATCTCCCATAAGCGTTTAATTGGGGTGAGATCTGGTGACTGATGCACACACCCTTTAAACCCCCTATGCTCCTTATAGAGACCTCTCTTTCAAAGTCACTGAGATCTCTTCTTCTAGCCATGGTAACCAAATTTTTATATATGACCCTAAGCATGATGGGATGTTAATTGCTTAATTAACTCAATAACCACATGTGTGTGGAAGCACCTGCTTTCAATATACTATGTATGCCTCATTTACTCAAGATTTTGGCAGTTACCTGTAGGTCATCAGACAACATATCACAATCAATAAACCAAATGCCGACGTCTTGCCGCTTCAATGCAGTTATCCTTTCCCCTATATGCAGTCGTGGACAAAGGTTTTGAGAATGACACAAATATTAAATTCCACAAAGTTTGCTGCTTCGGTGTCTTTAGATATTTTTGTTAGATGTTACTATGGAATACTGAAGTATAATTACAAGCATTTCATAAGTTTCAAAGGCTTTTATTGACAATTACATGAAGTTGATGCAAAGAGTCAATATTTGCAGTGTTGACTCTCCTTTTTCAAGACCTCTGCAATCTACCCTGGCATGCTGTCAATTAACTTCTGGGCCACATCCTGACTGATGGCAGCCCATCCTTGCATAATAAATGCTTGGAGTTTGCCAGAATTTTTGGGGGTTTTGTTTGTCCACCCGCCTCTTGAGGACTGACCACAAATTCTCAATGGGATTAAGGTCTGGGGAAATTCCTGGCCACAGACCCAAAATATTTTTGGGTCCATGGCAACCTTATAAGAATGTGAAATGTCAGAAAAATAGTAGAGAGAATGATTTATTTCAGCTTTTATTTCTTTCATCAGATTCCCAGTGGGTCAGAAGTTAACATACGCTCAATTAGCATTTGGTAGCATTGCCTTTAAATTGTTAAACTTGGGTCAAACATTTCGGGTAGCCTTCCACAAGCTTCCCACAATAAGTTGGGTGAATTTTGGTCCATTCCTCCTGACAGAGCTGGTGTAACTGAGTCAGGTTTGTAGGCTTCCTTGCTCGCACACGATTTTTTCTGTTCTGCCCACAAATGTTCTATAGGATTGAGATCAGGGCTTTGTGATGGCCACTCCAATACCTTGACTTTGTTGTCCTTAAACCATTTTGCCACATCTTTGGAAGTATGCTTGGGGTCATTGTCCATTTGGAAGACCCATTTGCGACCAAGCTTTTAACTTCCTGACTGATGTCTTGAGATGTTGCTTCAATATATCCACATTCTTTTCCTACCTCATGATGCCATCTATTTTGTGAAGTGCACCAGTCTCTCCTGCAGCAAAGCACCCCCACAACATAATGCTGCCACCCCCGTGCTTCACAGTTGGGATGGTGTTATTCAGCTTGCAAGCCTCCTCCTTTTACCTCCAAACATAACAATGGTCATTATGGCCAAACAGTTCTATTTTTGTTTCATCAGACCAGAGGACATTTCTCCAAAACATACGATCTTTGTCCCCATGTGCAGTTGCAAACCGTAGTCTGCCATTTTTCTTCTTTCTTGCTGAGCGGCCTTTCAGGTTATGTCAATATAGGACTTGTTTTACTGTGGATATAGATACTTTTGTACCCGTTTCCTCCAGCATCTTCACAAGGTCCTTTGCTGTTGATCTGGGATTGATTTGCACTTTTCGCACCAAAGTACATTCATCTCTAGGGGATAGAACGAGTCTCCTTCCTCAGCAGTACGACGGCTGCGTGGACCCGTGGTGTTTATACTTGCGTACTATTGTTTGTACAGATGAACGTGGTACCTTCAGGCGTTTGGAAATTGCTCCCAAGGATGAACCCGACTTGTGGAGGTCTACAATTTATTTTTTGAGGACTTGGCTGATATTTTTTGATTTTCCCATGATGTCAAGCGAAGAGGCACTGTGTTTGAAGTTAGGCCTTGAAATACATCCACAGGTACACCTCCAATTGACTCAAACAATGTCAATAAGAAGCTTCTAAAGCCATGACATCATTTTTACAAGATGTTTAAAGGCACAGTCAACTTAGTGTATGTAAACTTCTGACCCACTGGAATTGTGATACAGTGAATTATAAGTGAAATAATCTGTCTGTAAACAATTGTTGGAAAAAGTACTTGTGTCATGCACAAAGTAGATGTCTTAACCGACTTGCCAAAACTATAGTTTGTTAACAAGAAATTTGTGGTGGTTGAAAAACGAGTTTTAATGACTCCAACCTAAGTGTATGTACATTTCCGACTTCAACTGTACGTGATTTGACATAATTTTATCTGTGGCCAATGACCTTGAATCTTCTTGGATGGGCACTACTAATGTAACTAAGGCAGCACCCAAGGGGCTTGAATTTCGAGCTCTACCCTTAGATTTGGCGGTGACGTAGTGTCCCCATGAGTGACAGAACACTGAGCCATTCACGGCGCAAATAGAGAACATTACCAACCCCTATGTTCTGTATTTTCCACTGGCTGCCCCTCCACCACAGAAAGCACTGAGCTAGGCTGAAACACCTGCATTTTGGAGCTGCCTTACTCAAGAAAGCAAAAAAGAGACCAAGTTTGTATGTGGCTTTATTAACTCAATATATATATATTTTTTTAAATGTACATCGTTTCCAAACTGATGTGTGACACGTATTAATGTCAATATTACATGCAAAGCATGCATCCCTCAAAAAATAATATATATTATTATTTTTAGCTAAAAAGGTAGGGATCAAAACTAGTGGGGCTCTGAATGATGGGTGTGTGTGATGAGCAAGGGGACCGAGGTCCTGATTAAAGTTTCAAGTGGACTGTGGCACTGGGCGGTGTGAGGAGGCTTTCTGTGCATCACTCTTCCTCCCTGGGTGTGGGTGTTTAATAATGGATAGCCCAGCTAGCCCCACTGCTGCCAGTCTAGACTGTCTGTGGCTGAGAGAGACCAGACTAACCAACTAGCTAAATAAAGCTTCCTCTATCACAGTCACGTGTTGCTATACCTCCAACATCACGTGTTGCGATACCTCCAACATCATGTGTTGCTATACCTCCAACATCACGTGTTGCTATACCTCCAACATCACGTGTTGCTATACCTCCAACATCACGTGTTGCTATACCTCCAACATCACGTGTTGCTATACCTCCAACATCACGTGTTGCTATACCTCCAACATCACGTGTTGCTATACCTCCAACATCACGTGTTGCTATACCTCCAACATCACGTGTTGCGATACCTCCAACATCACGTGTTGCTATACCTCCAACATCACGTGTTGCTATACCTCCAACATCACGTGTTGCTATACCTCCAACATCACGTGTTGCTATACCTCCAACATCACGTGTTGCTATACCGCCAACATCACGTGTTGCTATACCTCCAACATCACGTGTTGCTATACCTCCAACATCACGTGTTGCTATACCTCCAACATCACGTGTTGCTATACCTCCAACATCACGTGTTGTGATGTCCCCAACATCACGTGTTGCTATACCTCCAACATCACGTGTTGCTATACCTCCAACATCACGTGGTTGTTATAGGGTGGAGGGGGGTAGAGAATCAGATATGAAGGGTTTAGTATTCAGGCCAGAGAGGGACAGTCAGTGGTCACTCCCATCAGAGAAGGCATCGTTGTCCATACTACCTCTCAGGACAGGGTTAGGGGGTACAGGGTAGGGCCCGGGAACATACCAGTATCGCGATTCTTGTTAGTATTGTGGCAAGGAAACAAAACACATAGGGGATTTAACTTCTTTAGGAAAACAGACGAATTGTTGGAAACAAAACCTCATTATGATGTCATCTAGAGTCCCATGCATTTATGTTCCAAGCTATAGCATACAATAAAGGTTCAACTATATTAATCAAAAATGTAAATTATTATTGGGTCTTATGGATGCGGAAGGCTTATTTTTAGCCTAGATATCATTTTATAAGCCCTGAATTCATTAGATTATTGCTGACTGTTTGAAATGCAGTGTATTTGACCTGAAATTGTGCAACAACGCTTATTTAGAGAAAACGTTACAAATATATACTGTATATCATGAAATCATCCATAAATTAGATTTTAAAAAAAAAATCAAGATATGATTTTTAGGCCATTTCGCCCAGCCCTACATCAGATCGGTCTGGTCTGGATGTCTGTTCTAGTGAGTGTGTTTCTGTGGCTGAGTTTCTGGGAGAGAGCCACCGTCTGCCATATGTCCCCATCTACTCCACACTGAGGGTCCAGAGTAAGGACGAACACACACACACACACACACACACACACACACACACACACACACACACACACGAATAAAGTAGCCAAACTTAGGCAGGAAATGCCAACAACGAACAGAGAGCAATTGTATAAAAAAACGAATAATAAAAGATGAGCATTGTAAGTTTGAAATGTGGGAGAGGTGAAAAAATGATTGTTATGTGTTGATTATTGTCCAGTCATGTGGTCAAGTACTGCAAAGAAGGACCTAGTTAAGCTGCAGCTGGTCCAGAACAGAGCATCACGTCTTGCTCTTCATTCTAATCAGAGATCTAATATTAATACTGTGCTTGACAGTCTGTCTTGGCTAAGAGTTGAGGAAAGACTGAATGCATCACTTCTTGTTTTTATAAGAAACAATGTGTTATACGTTCCAAATGATTTGAATAGTCAATTTACACACAGCACTGACACACATTTACCCCACTAGACATGCAAGCAGGGGTCTTTTCACAGTCCCCAAGTCCAGAACAAATTCAAAGACACGTACAGTATTATACAGAGCCATGAGTGCATGGACCTCCTATCTCATATACAGTATTATACAGAGCCATGAGTGAATGGATCTCCTATCTCATATACAGTATTATACAGAGCCATGAGTGCATGGACCTCCTATCTCATATACAGTATTATACAGAGCCATGAGTGCATGGACCTCCTATCTCATATACAGTATTATACAGAGCCATGAGTGCATGGACCTCCTATCTCATATACAGTATTATACAGATCCATGAGTGCATGGATCTCCTATCTCATATACAGTATTATACAGAGCCATGAGTGCATGGACCTCCTATCTCATATAGAGCAAGTGAACCGCAAACCTGGTTTCAAAAAACAAATAAAGCAACACCTCACGGGGCGACGCCCCTCCCCCATGTGACCTACTGGTTGTGTGTATGTACTGACATGTGACCTACTGGTTGTGTGTATGTACTGACATGTGACCTACTGGTTGTGTGTATGTACTGACATGTGACCTACTGGTTGTGTGTATGTACTGACATGTGACCTACTGGTTGTGTGTATGTACTGACATGTGACCTACTGGTTGTGTGTATGTACTGACATGTGACCTACTGGTTGTGTGTATGTACTGACATGTGACCTACTTGTTGTGTGTATGTACTGACATGTGACCTACTGGTTGTGTGTATGTACTGACATGTGTAACTGACAGATGAACACACACACTACATGTTAATGTTTTAAATATATGTCAATTGTAAATTCTTGTCTTTTCGTTGTGTGTCGGACCCCATATAAGAATAGCTGTCGCCATCGGCATCGGCTAATGGAGATCCTAATAAATCTAATCTAATAGAACACACAGAATATGTATAGATGCATGTAATTACTGCAACAACAACAACCAACAAAGACGTTCAAATCAAATGTGTATATGTCACATGCTTCGTAAACAACAGGTGTAGACTAACAGTGAAACAGTCCTCTGAATGCACTGAACAGTCCATTAGAGCCTAAGCCACATGCCATCCCTGCTTGTCTAATGGATGAATGGCTGAGGACTCCCAGAATAAGAGTCCAACATCGAGCCTTGTCCCATTGAGAGACTGGGTGGCTAAGCAATGCAGGTGTAGAAGCACGGTGGCTAGGAAAAACTCCCTAGAAAGGCCAAAACCTAGGAAGAAACCTAGAGAGGAAACAGTCAAAACAAAAGGGGGCAATGTAGCAGCCCACTGAGGACAGGGCAGAGCAGCCTTCAGTAGGCCCAACACACACACACACACACGGGCGGACGGACGGACGTGTACACACAAACGGACGGACGTGTGCATACACACACACACACACACACACACACACACAGAAAAGTGGACCCCTCTTTCAATTCTGAAACAGTGAGACCCACTGGCTTCATATGACCACATACTGTAGTCTAACCCTGGTGACACTGTGCTCCAGGGTGTTGACCATACATATACTGTAGTCTAACCCTGGTGACACTGCGCTCCAGGGTGTTGACCTATACACATACTGTAGTCTAACCCTGGTGACACTGTGCTCCAGGGTGTTGACCATACATATACTGTAGTCTAACCCTGGTGACACTGTGCTCCAGGGTGTTGACCTATACACATACTGTAGTCTAACCCTGGTGACACTGTGCTCCAGGGTGTTGACCACACATATACTGTAGTCTAACCCTGGTGACACTGTGCTCCAGGGTGTTGACCATACATATACTGTAGTCTAACCCTGGTGACACTGTGCTCCAGGGTGTTGACCATACACATACTGTAGTCTAACCCTGGTGACACTGTGCTCCAGGGTGTTGACCATACATATACTGTAGTCTAACCCTGGTGACACTGTGCTCCAGGGTGTTGACCACACATATACTGTAGTCTAACCCTGGTGACACTGTGCTCCAGGGTGTTGACCATACATATACTGTAGTCTAACCCTGGTGACACTGTGCTCCAGGGTGTTGACCATACATATACTGTAGTCTAACCCTGGTGACACTGTGCTCCAGGGTGTTGACCACACATATACTGTAGTCTAACCCTGGTGACACTGTGCTCCACCCTGGTGACACTGTGCTCCAGGGTGTTGACCATACATATACTGTAGTCTAACCCTGGTGACACTGTGCTCCAGGGTGTTGACCATACATATACTGTAGTCTAACCCTGGTGACACTGCGCTCCACCCTGGTGACACTGCGCTCCACCCTGGTGACACTGTGCTCCAGGGTGTTGACCATACATATACTGTAGTCTAACCCTGGTGACACTGCGCTCCACCCTGGTGACACTGTGCTCCACCCTGGTGACACTGTGCTCCACCCTGGTGACATTGTGCTCCACCCTGGTGACACTGTGCTCCAGGGTGTTGACCATACATATACTGTAGTCTAAACCTGGTGACACTGTGCTCCACCCTGGTGACACTGTGCTCCAGGGTGTTGACCATACATATACTGTAGTCTAACCCTGGTGACACTGTGCTCCAGGGTGTTGACCATACATATACTGTAGTCTAACCCTGGTGACACTGCGCTCCAGGGTGTTGACCTATACACATACTGTAGTCTAACCCTGGTGACACTGTGCTCCAGGGTGTTGACCATACATATACTGTAGTCTAACCCTGGTGACACTGTGCTCCAGGGTGTTGACCTATACACATACTGTAGTCTAACCCTGGTGACACTGCGCTCCACCCTGGTGACACTGTGCTCCAGGGTGTTGACCATACATATACTGTAGTCTAACCCTGGTGACACTGTGCTCCACCCTGGTGACACTGTGCTCCAGGGTGTTGACCATACATATACTGTAGTCTAACCCTGGTGACACTGTGCTCCAGGGTGTTGACCATACATATACTGTAGTCTAACCCTGGTGACACTGTGCTCCAGGGTGTTGACCATACATATACTGTAGTCTAACCCTGGTGACACTGTGCTCCAGGGTGTTGACCATACATATACTGTAGTCTAACCCTGGTGACACTGTGCTCCAGGGTGTTGACCATACATATACTGTAGTCTAACCCTGGTGACACTGTGCTCCACCCTGGTGACACTGTGCTCCAGGGTGTTGACCATACATATACTGTAGTCTAACCCTGGTGACACTGTGCTCCAGGGTGTTGACCATACATATACTGTAGTCTAACCCTGGTGACACTGTGCTCCAGGGTGTTGACCATACATATACTGTAGTCTAACCCTGGTGACACTGTGCTCCAGGGTGTTGACCATGTAGTCTAACCCTGGTGACACTGCGCTTCACCCTGGTGACACTGCGCTCCACCCTGGTGACACTGTGCTCCAGGGTGTTGACCATACATATACTGTAGTCTAACCCTGGTGACACTGTGCTCCAGGGTGTTGACCTATACACATACTGTAGTCTAACCCTGGTGACACTGTGCTCCAGGGTGTTGACCATACATATACTGTAGTCTAACCCTGGTGACACTGCGCTCCAGGGTGTTGACCATACATATACTGTAGTCTACCCCTGGTGACACTGCGCTCCAGGGTGTTGACCATACATATACTGTAGTCTAACCCTGGTGACACTGTGCTCCAGGGTGTTGACCATACATATACTGTAGTCTAACCCTGGTGACACTGTGCTCCAGGGTGTTGACCATACATATACTGTAGTCTAACCCTGGTGACACTGTGCTCCAGGGTGTTGATTCCTGTTAACAACACTACTGATAATCCATAGAACAATGTTACATGTGAAAGGCGATGAACATGAATTGAAAATGCTGGGGTGCATGTGACACGCCTATGTGCCCTTTGTGACAGTCTTAGTGCACGGCACATACTCATACCTGGATGAGGTGTGAGGGCACGGTAACCATGGCAACAGAGAGCGATGATCTCAGCATGGCCCGGAGGCCGTAAAGGAAGGTGGTGAGGGCGTGGCCGTGGCTTGGGTTTTCACGGCAACACAGGTCGTCATCCCACAGGGCGGAGCCGAGGGAGTGCAGCCCGATCCGTAGGATGTTCCGTGACTTGGTCTGTGTGAGAGAGAGAGAGAGAGAAGAACACAGAGAGAGAAACAGAGAGAAACACAGAGAGAGAAAGATGGAGCATGGAGTTCCATGCCTCATATGTTGTTGAAATGACACATTATCATTGCATTTTTAGCTAAAATATTGGGCATGTGTCTATGACCGTAGAAAATACTTATTATATTTCTGTTGGTAATTAAAACCCCTCACGTTGTGGTAGTAAACAAAACAGTGGAGAGTTTACAGACACTAGCAGCCCCACAGGACAGGAGAGTCTGCTCACCAGCACAGACCATCGGAACACAGCCGCCAAACGTGATTGGACACAACTGCCCAATCACAGGGGCCATCTGACAGGGGCACAATGGACCTGTCAGACAGGATTCCAATATGGCTGCCACCCAGAAATGCCGGCACATTCTTGGCACCAGAACGAGCCTTGCCGGCCAAGGGGGGCCATGGGGAGGGGTGGTGGACGGAGGGGTAGAGTGTTACCCTCAAAGTCTTGCCCACCCTCACAAAACACCCTAAGACTATAGAATAAAGTTTCTCCCTGCTTTGGTGTTTCCCTTTTTCTCAGTCTCTCGCTTTTCCTTATGTCCCAGCATGCTTTTCTCTATTCTCTCATCCCTCTTACCCTGCTTCTCTCTATGCCCTCTCCAATCTCTCTTTCTCTCCTCTCGTCCATTGATCTAGGGCCTTTTTCAGCATTGGTGCTATCTAAGATAAATAAACCTCATTGTTACTAGGAGTTTCCACTGTTGGCCTTGCACAATCCCAAGGGAGGGGTATCACTCTTCTGTCCTCTTCCCGCTCCCTCTCTCTCTTTCTCCTACACTTCCTGACCAACTTATTCAATCACTCAGTCATTCCTGTTGTCTTTCTCCTTTTCTATTCTCTCACACGTTTATCCCTGACTCACTTCCTGTCTGCTTGTATGCGTGTCAGAGACATCCCACCACAGTTTATCAGACCCCTGGGCTCCAGTGGGAAGGGAACTGTAGTAACATGCCTGTTGCTGTGGCAACATCATGAAGAGAGGCCAACGTTTCCTCCTATAGAGAGTGTTTAGTACTCCTATAGGGAGAAGGTGTTTAGTACTCCTATAGGGAGAAGGTGTTTAGTACTCCTATAGGGAGAAGGTGTTTAGTACTCCTATAGGGAGAAGCTGTTTAGTACTCCTATAGAGAGAAGGTGTTTAGTACTCCTATAGAGAGAAGGTGTTTAGTACTCCTATAGGGAGAAGGTGTTTAGTACTCCTATAGGGAGAAGGTATTTAGTACTCCTATAGAGAGAAGGTGTTTAGTACTCCTATAGGGAGAAGGTGTTTAGTACTCCTATAGAGAGAAGGTGTTTAGTACTCCTATAGAGAGAAGGTGTTTAGTACTCCTATAGAGAGAAGGTGTTTAGTACTCCTATAGAGAGAAGGTGTTTAGTACTCCTATAGAGAGAAGGTGTTTAGTACTCCTATAGGGAGAAGGTGTTTAGTACTCCTATAGAGAGAAGGTGTTTAGTACTCCTATAGAGAGAAGGTGTTTAGTACTCCTATAGGGAGAAGGTGTTTAGTACTCCTATAGAGAGAAGGTGTTTAGTACTCCTATAGAGAGAAAGTGTTTAGTACTCCTATAGAGAGAAGGTGTTTAGTACTCCTATAGGGAGAAGGTGTTTAGTACTCCTATAGGGAGAAGGTGTTTAGTACTCCTATAGGGAGAAGGTGTTTAGTACTCCTATAGAGAGGTGTTTAGTACTCCTATAGAGAGAAGGTGTTTAGTACTCCTATAGAGAGAAGGTGTTTAGTACTCCTATAGAGAGAAGGTGTTTAGTACTCCTATAGAGAGCTGTTTAGTACTCCTATAGAGAGAAGGTGTTTAGTACTCCTATAGAGAGAAGCTGTTTAGTACTCCTATAGAGAGAAGGTGTTTAGTACTCCTATAGAGAGAAGGTGTTTAGTACTCCTATAGGGAGAAGCTGTTTAGTACTCCTATAGAGAGAAGGTGTTTAGTACTCCTATAGAGAGAAGGTGTTTAGTACTCCTATAGAGAGAAGGTGTTTAGTACTCCTATAGGGAGAAGGTGTTTAGTACTCCTATAGAGAGAAGGTGTTTAGTACTCCTATAGGGAGAAGGTGTTTAGTACTCCTATAGAGAGAAGGTGTTTAGTACTCCTATAGAGAAAGTGTTTAGTACTCCTATAGAGAGAAGGTGTTTAGTACTCCTATAGATAAAGTGTTTAGTACTCCTATAGGGAGAAGGTGTTTAGTACTCCTATAGAGAGAAGGTGTTTAGTACTCCTATAGGGAGAATGTGTTTAGTCCTATAGGGAGAAGGTGTTTAGTACTCCTATAGGGAGAAGGTGTTTAGTACTCCTATAGAGAGAAGCTGTTTAGTACTCCTATAGAGAGAAGGTGTTTAGTACTCCTATAGGGAGAAGGTGTTTAGTACTCCTATAGAGAGAAGGTGTTTAGTACTCCTATAGAGAGAAGGTGTTTAGTACTCCTATAGGGAGAAAGTGTTTAGTACTCCTATAGAGAGAAGGTGTTTAGTACTCCTATAGAGAGAAGGTGTTTAGTACTCCTATAGAGAGGTGTTTAGTACTCCTATAGAGAGAAGCTGTTTAGTACTCCTATAGAGAGAAGGTGTTTAGTACTCCTATAGGGAGAAGGTGTTTAGTACTCCTATAGAGAGAAGGTGTTTAGTACTCCTATAGAGAGAAAGTGTTTAGTACTCCTATAGGGAGAAGGTGTTTAGTACTCCTATAGGGAGAAAGTGTTTAGTACTCCTATAGGGAGAAGGTGTTTAGTACTCCTATAGGGAGAAGGTGTTTAGTACTCCTATAGAGAGAAGGTGTTTCGTACTCCTATAGAGAGAAGGTGTTTAGTACTCCTATAGAGAGAAGCTGTTTAGTACTCCTATAGAGAGAAGCTGTTTAGTACTCCTATAGGGAGAAGGTGTTTAGTACTCCTATAGAGAGAAGGTGTTTAGTACTCCTATAGAGAGAAGGTGTTTAGTACTCCTATAGAGAGAAGGTGTTTAGTACTCCTATAGGGAGAAGGTGTTTAGTACTCCTATAGAGAGAAGGTGTTTAGTACTCCTATAGAGAGGTGTTTAGTACTCCTATAGAGAGAAGGTGTTTAGTACTCCTATAGAGAGGTGTTTAGTACTCCTATAGGGAGAAGGTGTTTAGTACTCCTATAGAGAGAAGGTGTTTAGTACTCCTATAGAGAGGTGTTTAGTACTCCTATAGGGAGAAGGTGTTTAGTACTCCTATAGAGAGAAGGTGTTTAGTACTCCTATAGGGAGAAGGTGTTTAGTACTCCTATAGAGAGAAGCTGTTTAGTACTCCTATAGGGAGAAGGTGTTTAGTACTCCTATAGGGAGAAGGTGTTTAGTACTCCTATAGAGAGAAAGTGTTTAGTACTCCTATAGAGAGAAAGTGTTTAGTACTCCTATAGAGAGAAGCTGTTTAGTACTCCTATAGAGAGAAGGTGTTTAGTACTCCTATAGAGAGAAGGTGTTTAGTACTCCTATAGAGAGAAAGTGTTTAGTACTCCTATAGAGAGGTGTTTAGTACTCCTATAGAGAGAAGGTGTTTAGTACTCCTATAGAGAGAAGCTGTTTAGTACTCCTATAGAGAGAAGGTGTTTAGTACTCCTATAGAGAGAAGGTGTTTAGTACTCCTATAGAGAGAAGGTGTTTAGTACTCCTATAGAGAGGTGTTTAGTACTCCTATAGAGAGAAGGTGTTTAGTACTCCTATAGAGAGAAGGTGTTTAGTACTCCTATAGAGAGAAGGTGTTTAGTACTCCTATAGGGAGAAGGTGTTTAGTACTCCTATAGGGAGAAGGTGTTTAGTACTCCTATAGAGAGAAGGTGTTTAGTACTCCTATAGAGAGAAGGTGTTTAGTACTCCTATAGAGAGAAGGTGTTTAGTACTCCTATAGAGAGAAGCTGTTTAGTACTCCTATAGAGAGAAGGTGTTTAGTACTCCTATAGAGAGAAGGTGTTTAGTACTCCTATAGAGAGGTGTTTAGTACTCCTATAGAGAGAAGGTGTTTAGTACTCCTATAGAGAGAAGGTGTTTAGTACTCCTATAGAGAGAAGGTGTTTAGTACTCCTATAGAGAGAAGGTGTTTAGTACTCCTATAGGGAGAAGGTGTTTAGTACTCCTATAGAGAGAAGGTGTTTAGTACTCCTATAGAGAGAAGGTGTTTAGTACTCCTATAGGGAGAAGGTGTTTAGTACTCCTATAGAGAGAAGGTGTTTAGTACTCCTATAGAGAGAAGGTGTTTAGTACTCCTATAGGGAGAAGGTGTTTAGTACTCCTATAGAGAGAAGCTGTTTAGTACTCCTATAGAGAGTCGGGGAACAGTGCCAAAACACAGCCCAAACCCACCAACCAGAGCCCCACCATACAGCCAAACTGTACTGCCCCAGAACAAAAGACACCTGACAGTCAAGCCAGAAAACACCAAATTATAGCAAAGAAGGAGTAACATATAGGGCCCAAAGAGACTGCATTATGAAGTGATAATATTATGCCTGGTTTCTGTAGCCAACATCCAAGACAAACAGTATGAGCAGGGGTGGAAACACACACACAGTCTTCCCTATACTGGAAATTCTTGTGATGGTGCCCATGTCCATCTGTGGCCTGTCTGCATTCCTCTGCTCTGCCAAAAGCGCTTTGATGATGTCAGAGCTTAATTAATGAATGATTGACAGCGCTGGGTCAGGGGGGGTAATCTTGTGTGTGAGTGACAGGGGGAGAGGGGGGAGGTGGCTCCAGGTGAGGAGCAGAGGGGTCACAGAATCTAGGTGACCCGCCCCCCCCCACCCTCCACACACCTCAGTGGAAAAACTAAAATAGAAACACAGAGAGAGACAGATGGCATTTCTGACATTCTGAAGAGGATTGATAATCATTAAAACAAAGATATGTTTCAAAGATGGCACACACACACACAGACACACACACACACACACACACACACACACACAGCTGTCTGCTCTGCTGCAAGCATCACCATAACACTGATGAAGTCATTCTAGTCAGGTGAGAGGAATTAACATGGTAACTTGAAGAGGGGTGTTGGGAAGGGCAATTATTTGATATGGATGAGAGTAGAGCTAACAGCAGAGAGGAGCAGGTTAGAGTATAGCTAACAGCAGAGAGGAGCAGGTTAGAGTAGAGCTAACAGTAGAGAGGATCAGGTTAGAGTATAGCTAACAGCAGAGAGGAGCAGGTTAGAATATAGCGAACAGTAGAGAGGAGCAGGTTAGAGTATAGCTAACAGTAGAGAGGAGCAGGTTAGAGTATAGCTAACAGTAGAGAGGAGCAGGTTAGAGTATAGCTAACAGTAGAGAGGAGCAGGTTAGAGTAGAGCTAACAGTAGAGAGGAGCAGGTTAGAGTATAGCTAACAGTAAAGAGGAGCAGGTTAGAGTATAGCTAACAGTAGAGAGGAGCAGGTTAGAGTATAGCTAACAGCAGAGAGGAGCAGGTTAGAGTATAGTTAACAGTAGAGAGGAGCAGGTTAGAGTATAGCTAACAGCAGAGAGGAGCAGGTTAGAGTATAGTTAACAGTAGAGAGGAGCTGGTTAGAGTATAGCTAACAGTAGAGAGGAGCAGGTTAGAGTATAGCTAACAGTAGAGAGGAGCAGGTTAGAGTAGAGCTAACAGCAGAGAGGAGCAGGTTAGAGTATAGCTAACAGTAGAGAGGAGCAGGTTAGAGTATAGCTAACAGTAGAGAGGAGCAGGTTAGAGTATAGCTAACAGCAGAGAGGAGCAGGTTAGAGAAGAGCTAACAGCAGAGGAGCAGGTTAGAGTAGAGCTAACAGCAGAGAGGAGCAGGTTAGAGTATAGTTAACAGTATAGAGGAGCAGGTTAGAGTATAGCTAACAGCAGAGAGGAGCAGGTTAGAGTATAGCTAACAGTAGAGAGGAGCAGGTTAGAGTAGAGCTAACAGCAGAGAGGAGCAGGTTAGAGTATAGCTAACAGCAGAGAGGAGCAGGTTAGAGTATAGCTAACAGCAGAGAGGAGCAGGTTAGAGTATAGCTAACAATAAAGAGGAGCAGGTTAGAGTAGAGCTAACAGCAGAGAGGAGCAGGTTAGAGTATAGCTAACAGCAGAGAGGAGCAGGTTAGAGTATAGCTAACAGCAGAGAGGAGCAGGTTAGAGTATAGCTAACAGCAGAGAGGAGCAGGTTAGAGTAGAGCTAACAGCAGAGAGGAGCAGGTTAGAGTATAGCTAACAGCAGAGAGGAGCAGGTTAGAGTAGAGCTAACAGCAGAGAGGAGCAGGTTAGAGTATAGCTAACAGTAGAGAGGAGCAGGTTAGAGTAGAGCTAACAGCAGAGAGGAGCAGGTTAGAGTATAGCTAACAGCAGAGAGGAGCAGGTTAGAGTATAGCTAACAGTAAAGAGGAGCAGGTTAGAGTAGAGCTAACAGCAGAGAGGAGCAGGTTAGAGTATAGCTAACAGTAGAGAGGAGCAGGTTAGAGTATAGCTAACAGCAGAGAGGAGCAGGTTAGAGTAGAGATAACAGCAGAGAGGAGCAGGTTAGAGTAGAGCTAACAGCAGAGAGGAGCAGGTTAGAGTATAGCTAACAGCAGAGAGGAGCAGGTTAGAGTATAGCTAACAGCAGAGAGGAGCAGGTTAGAGTATAGTTAACAGTAGAGAGGAGCAGGTTAGAGTAGAGCTAACAGCAGAGAGGAGCAGGTTAGAGTATAGCTAACAGTAGAGAGGAGCAGGTTAGAGTATAGCTAACAGCAGAGAGGAGCAGGTTAGAGTATAGCTAACAGTAAAGAGGAGCAGGTTAGAGTAGAGCTAACAGCAGAGAGGAGCAGGTTAGAGTATAGCTAACAGTAGAGAGGAGCAGGTTAGAGTATAGCTAACAGCAGAGAGGAGCAGGTTAGAGTAGAGCTAACAGCAGAGAGGAGCAGGTTAGAGTAGAGCTAACAGCAGAGAGGAGCAGGTTAGAGTATAGCTAACAGCAGAGAGGAGCAGGTTAGAGTAGAGCTAACAGTAGACCCCTATATGGGGAACTATTTGGGTAGAGGATAGCTGTAATATGGGTTGGGAGTATAGGGGTAGTGACAGGACTATGGACGTGTGAGAGTGAGCGTACCTACCTGAGGGACGGATCCATCAAAGCCTTCCCTGTGGATGACCTCCTGGAGATTGTTCAGCAGAGAGGAGTAGGTCTCTGGCATAGGGCTGGAGAGAGGGTGGAGAGGAGGGGTAAAGAGAGGGAAGAGGAAAGGAGAAAGAGGGATGGAGGAGGAGAGGAGAAAGAGGGAAGGAGGGAGTAGAACATGAGGTTATTGCAGGACAGGTATCAAGTCTCAACAGACGAAGTCAAATGCTCCTTATCCCCCATGACAGGGCTTTACAATGACCACTAGAGCAGATGAATATAATGGAGGAGCCTTATCAAGAGATTCAATTCATTTATTCAGGTAATCTAATTAAAAACGTGGTGGCCTGTCAGCTCCCTGAGGGTCCGATTGGAGGTGACACACACAGACACACACACACACTAGCTGAGAAAGGTTATTTAATGGGTTGCTGGTTACGATTGGATGGGCACAGTGTTTGAATGGTTAATGAAGGGTAAGATGTGCACCATTGACAAGGGACACAAGTCACTCACCATAGATCTCTGCCTTTCCACCCTAACATAACCTCCTGCCAAGTCAACCATGTGCCAACATCATGGCCAGGGTAAAGTTTTACACAGAAATCCTTCCTTAAGATCAGCTGGCTGTAGTAACAACCACTGTCCATTGAGTCTTACAGTAGGTCATTACGCTAGCCAGCAATTACAGGCTAACAGAACTAAAGAACATTCTTACCCACAGGGGAACAGACAGACACACACCAGCCAGACAGCAGGCACATATACATATGCCTAAACAAACACCAGGCAGACACAGTACACACTTCCTCATATAGCTACACATAGAACGAACATATTGCCTCCGATTGTTCATCATTAACAAAAACAATGGCGCCTTCTGACCCTGCAGGGGTTCATAGCAGAACCATTCCACCAGCTTTCCTTCCCTCCTCCTGGACTCAGAGGCAGCCCCGGGCTGGCTTCCTCCACTTGGTGGCCATTGTGTTTGAGGGCATTGTGCTTCGTCCGCCCCCACTGGGCACCCTCCATTCAGGTGGTGCTGAGGGCTAGGTGCTTAGCCACGGGGGCTAGCGCATGTGCTAATTAGTATCATACTCAGGGAGGCCACATTAGCTCAATGCTACCTCCCTCCTCCTCCACTCTAAGGAGAAAGGAGAGAGAGGGGAGGCTTGGTCTTCAACAACAGGGGCTGTATCACCTAGAGAGCAATTTGTGCCAATTATGCCAGCGAGTGAAACGGAGCAATTTAACAGCCAGGGTAGCAACATGGGGTGGTGGCCACGTGCAAGAGGGGAGGCTAGGGAGTGAGAATGTGTGTATGTCTGTTTGTCTGTCTGTGTGTGTATGTCTGTCTGTGTGTTTATGTGAGCAGTGCAGGTATAGCTTCCTGCTGACCAGCTGTCATGTTGTCTGGCAGATCAGTGTTCTATTCAGAGAACCTGATGGGCAGTGCCACTATGATGGCAATGCCACTGTCAGACTTAATTACTAACCCACAGAACGACAGGAGAAGGATGGATTCTGTCTAACAACGTAAAGGACAAAATAAAAAAGATTTCCTATGACAATGATTTACTCAACACTGCTCAGTGATAGTGAATATGAGTCAACTGAAATTGGCCAGACACACTCACTCACTCGCGTTTGCATGGTCCAGAGTTAAAGGGTGTCTGTTTGCAGACATGAAAGCAGAGGGGTTCTATAAAACCTCATCTCCGCTCCAGATTGGCCTGTTTGCCAATCGTGTCTGACTCGGTATCTGACAGTGTGTGTGTGTGTATATGCGATTGTGTGTGTCTCACCGCTCTCTCTCATGTAAATAGTGTGCCTGACCTCTGAACCCTAAGCACACTCAACGATGAACAAAACAAACTCACAGCAAACGGTCCCTCTACATTCACCACTGCTGAATGTCTCATCTCAGCCAACTAGCCTTCCTACCTAGAGACTGACCCTGTTTTTATACAGGCTTAACCAGCTGGTTATAAACATCAGAAACTGACCATAATAGACCATCCTGATCTGATGGGGGGGGGGTTTAGTTAGAGTAACTGTCTAAGCATTGCCCATCTACAATTACTCTTCACACTGTAGGTTAATCCCAACCTAATCCAAAAGCTTCTCTAAATTATGACAATAGTGTCTCTTAGATGCTTCCAAAACGTGATACGTGTACTACTAGATATGTGTCGGTTGGCTCCTCAGGTTGTAGGGTGAGCTTCTCAGGTTTTGACTAAGTTCTCACAATATATTGTGTAAATAATACTGAGCACCATGAAGAGATAAGGGTGGGGTAGTGTTCAGGGGTTGCCGGGTTACCTCTGGCCGGAGGTGGTGGCGGTGGGTGATGTCACAGCGGTGGAGTGTTCTGGAAGGTAGAAGCCGTGGCACCTGGCCGCCTGGCAGATCTCAGGGTCCATTGTCTTGGAGACGTCGTAGTAGTGTCCGAACCTCGACGAGGACGCCAGGGCCGTCTGAGGGTCAACAGTTAGTGTTGAGAGAAAAGCCATGTCCATTTGACACTGCTGTTGATCACATTGCAACTAGGGTAGATAATCCTACTTCGTAAGTGTGAAACGTCCTCACTTTCAACAAGTAGAGTATGATAACTTTAAATAAATGACCTGCTCATAGTTCATACAAGTGTTTCAAAATCCTGTTTGATCAAATTAAAACTTGCAGAGAAGTTAAACTACTACAACCAGCATGTTAATCATGTCTCCACATAACCGTCCACTTGTGGCTGTGAAAACAGCCGTGCCGGTCTGAGGGAGAGTAGAAGGATGTTTTCTCCTGGGTGAAAGGGAGAGTTCTGTAGCCCTGCTCTCCCCAGTGAAAGCAACCAGGGGCCCCATTGTCAGACGGGCTCTTAAATCTACCACTAATCTGGATTAGGGCCCCCGGTGTGCCCCTCTCCTGACAGGATGGGCGAGTCAGGGGGGGGGGGGTCAGTGGCTCATCTTCTCTTTGTAAGCAGGGGGGAGAACCGCTTAGTGTTCCAGGCCGGCCCCGGCCACCTCACCTTTGATCTGATGTCTTCATTAGACAGGGCAACGCGGAGAGGGTTGGCAGGAGAGGTGTGTAGGGGGAATGGGGGTGGAGGGGGACTCAGGGAGTGAATTTGGGATGTAAATCCTCTGGCTGGGGCTTATTGACAGTTTGGTTTGTAAAGTCTGGTTTTGGGAGGCTGGGGAAGGGGGAGAGGTGAGGGAAAGACACAGAGATAAAGACGTTTCCAAAGAGAGACAGAGAAAGAGAGATCTCCAGGGACTTGCTGTGTGCTGTTAATCCACATAGCGATGTGGATTATAGCCTGGGCAGGGGAGAGAGGGGAGGAGAGGAGGATGGAGGGGGTCACCATTCCTTAGAGTGGAAGAAAGAGTGTATTGCCAGTGCCCCTGGTAAGGGGATAGACAGGGATTTAAGAGGGGACAGAGGGACAGATCTGGGTTATGAGGGTTAAGGCGGGTGGCGTGCCATTAGATAGGCTGCAGGTACCCTGGTTTCCCAGGCTAGGCAGGGTGTGTATGTGTGTGTCGACAGGCCCCACCTAGCAGCAGCTAAGTGTGAGTAATCTCCACCAGCTCTGAATGGAGAGGCTAGGAGTTTAGGAGCTGATGGATTTAGAGGTGAAGACAATCATCACCCCCATAGAACCAAGAGCTAGACCTGTGACCCCATGCCTTGACTGCCTACACACATACGCTTACCTGTACTTTTGGCAGGTGCTGGTAGCGCCAGGCGATCTTCATGGCGTCCTGACTCTCAGGGTCACATGACTTTGCCTGGTCCTCCACTGTTTTGGGGCTGGCGATGTCATCCAGGATGGGGGCGGGGAGTTCCTACAGATAACAACACAATTGCATTGTTTACACACTATTCTATTTTATTCAGTCTTCAGGTTGTATTGTGTGGAATTCAGCATGATGGCAAATAATATGAATCAACACATACATTTTGTGTTACTGTGTGAAACAAGAGTCCTTGTCATGTAGTAGACTAGGAAGCTAGTGTATATGAGGTGTCATGTTGTTTTCTCATTAACAGTGGCATGTCCCTCCAGACAGAGACACAGAGGTTAAATCAATTAGTAGACACTGACTAGACAGGTCTCGGAGCACATCTCTCAGAGAGCTGACTGAGTCTGTTACAAATGGGATGGAACCTGAGAGGAGGGGGACTGTCTAACACACACACACACACACACCTGAGTAGACAGGTTTAATAAGCCTCTGAGAGGGGGGAATGGAGAGAGAGAGAGATGGAAAGAGATTGCGAAAGAGAACGAGAGATAGAGAAAGAGGGAGAGAGAATACAACCCATATTTATGTTTATTTATTTCCCATTTTTTTAACATAATGACATTTGAAATTCTTTATTATTTTGGAACTTGTGTGAGTGTAATGTTTACTGTTCATTTTGTCATTGTTTATTTCACTTTTGTTGATCCATTTCACCTGCTTTGGCAACGTAAACAATATGTTTACCATGCCGATAAAGACCTTAAGTTGAATTGAGACAGAGACAGAGAGAGAGCTAGATAGAGAGACTGACATGGAAAACACAGGACTGAGCAACCTGCCCTTCAGAGTTCAGACGCAGACAGTCCCCTCAGACACCTCCTCTAACACGCACTTCACTGTAACACACACACACACCAGCTTGACCTTCATTCATACACATCTCACGCACGTCAGACACATAGCTATGACGTAGGCTACAACAACAGTCTGGTCAAAACAACGTCGAGCCCAGAAGCATGGTGTAGGGTTGCAAAGCACCACCAATATGACCAGTTCAAACCAAAGCTTCTAAATCTAAATCGAATAGAATTGTATTCATCACATGCGCCGAATACAGCTGGTGTAGACTAAACATTGAAATGCATGCTTACGAGCCTTTCCCAACAATGCAGAGTTATTAAACAATAAAAAACATAACAGTAACAGGGATAAAATAAAATACACATGAATGGACCTACAGTGCATTCAGAAAGTATTCAAACCCCTCACCTTTTCCACATTTTGTTATGTTACAGCCTTACTATAAAATTCCATTTTAATAGTGAAGACATCAAAACTATGAAATAACACATATAGAATCGTGTGGAACCAAAAAGGCGTTAAACAAATCAAAATATATTTTATATTTGAGATTCTTCAAAAGTAGCCACCCTTTGCCTTGATGACAGCTTTGCACACTCTTGGCATTCTCTCAACAAGCTTCACCAGAAAAGTTTACCAAAAGTCTTGAAGGAGTTCCCACATATGCTGAGAACCTTTTGGCTGATTGTCCTTCACTCCGTGGTCCAACTCATCCCTAACCATCTCAATTGGGTTGAGGTCGGGTGATTGTGGTGGCCAGGTCATCTGATGCAGCACTCCATCAATCTCCTTCTTGGTAAAATAGCCTGTACACAGCCTGGAGGTGTGTTGGGTCATTGTCCTGTTGAAAAACAAATGATAGTCCCAATAAGCCCAAACCAGATGGGATGGTGTATCGTTGCAGAATGCTGTGGTAGCCATGCTGGTTAAGTGTGACATGAATTCTAAATAAAATCACAGAGTGTCACCAGCAAAGCACTTCCACACCATCACACCTCCTCCTCCATGCTTCACGGTGGGAACCACACAGGCAGAGATCATCCATTCACCTACTTTGCGTCTCACAAAGACACAGCAGTTGGAACCAAAAATGTCAAGTTTAGACTCATCAGACCAACAGACCGATTTCCACCGGTCTAATGTCCATTGCTCATGTTTCTTGGCCCGAGCAAGTCTCTTCTTATTATTGGTGTCCTTTAGTAGTGGTTTCTTTGCAGCAACTCGACAATTACAATTTTTTTTTCCCTTTACCTCCCTTATATCACCTCATTTGCTCACATCGTATATAGACTTGTTTATACTGTATTATTGACTGTATGTTTGTTTTACTCCATGTGTAACTCTGTGTTGTTGTTTGTGTCGAACTGCTTTTCTTTATCTTGGCCAGGTTGCAATTGTAAATGAGAACTTGTTCTCAACTTGCCTACCTGGTTAAATAAAGGTGAAATAAAAAAAATAAAAAAAATGAAGGCCTGATTCACACAATCTCCTCTGAACAGTTGAGATGTGACATGAACTCTGAAACATGGTAACTAATGAACTTATCCTCTGCAGCAGAGGTAACTCTGGGTCTTCCTTTCCTATGGCAGTCCCCATGAGAGCCAGTTTCATCATAGCACTTGATGTTTTTTGCGACTGCACTTGAAGAAACTTTTAAAGTTCTTGAAATTCTCCGGATTGACTGACCTTTGTGTCAAAGCAATGGACTGTCTTTTCTCTTTGCTTATTTGAGCTGTTCTTGCCATAATACAGACTTGGTATTTTACTAAATATGTCCATCTTCTGTATACCACCCCTACCTTTTCACAAACGCATTAAGGAAAGAAAGAAATTCCACAAATGAACTTAAGTCACAACTGTTAATTGAAATGTATTCCAGGTGACTACCTCATGAAGCTGGTTGAGAGAATGCCAAGAGTGTGCATAGCTGTCATCAAGGCAAAGGGGGGCTACTTGAAGAATATCAATTATAAAATATATTTTGATTTGTTTAACACTTTTTTTGTGTTATTTCATAGTTTTAAAAAGTCTTCAAAATGATCCTACAAAGTAAAAATAAACCCTTGAATGAGTAGGTGTGTCCAAACTTGTAAGTAAGTATTCAGACCTTTTACTCAGTACTTTGTTGAAGCACCTTTGGCAGCGATTAAAGCCTTGAGTCTTCTTGGGTATGACGCTACAAGCTTGCAACATCTGTATTTGGGGAGTTTCTCACATTCTCTTCTGCAGATCCTTTCAAGCTCTGTCAGATTGGATGGGGGGGGGGGGGGGGGGGTCGCTGCACAGCCATTTTCAGGTCTCTCCAGAGATGTTCGATCGGCTGGGGAACTCAAGGACATTCAGAGACTTGTCCCGAAGCCACTCCTGAGTTGTCTTGGCGGGCTGTTAGGGGGGGTTGTCCTGTTGGAAGGTGAGACTTTGCCCCAGTCTGAGGTCCTGAGCGCTCTGGAGCAGGTTTTCATTAAGGATCTCTGTACTTTGCTCCGTTCATCTTTCCCTCGATCCTGACTAGTCTCTCAGTCCCTGCCGCTGAAAAACATACCCACAGAATGAGGCTGCCACCACCATGCTTCACCGTAGGGATGTTACAGGCCAGGTGATGAGTGGTACCTGGTTACCTCCAGATGTGACATTTGGCATTCAGGCCAAATTGTTAAATCTCGGTTTCATCAGAACAGTGAATCTTGGTCACCTCCCTGATTGCTCAGTTTGGACGGGAGGATGGCTCTAGGAAGAGTCTTGGTGCTTCCAAACATCTTCGATTTAAGAATGATAGGTCCTCAAGAACACAATGGCCTCTTCAATGCTACAGAAATGTTTGGTACCTTTTCCCAAATCTGTGCCTCAACAAAATCCTGTCTCAGCTCTACAGACAATTCCTTCGACCTCATGACTTGCTTTTTGCTCTGACATGCACTGTCAACTGTGGGACCTTATATGGACAGGTGTGTGCCTTTACAAACACTGTTCAGTCAATTGAATTTACTACAGGTGGACCCCAAGATGTAGAAACATCTGAAGGATGATCAATGGAAACAGGATGCACCTGGGCTCAATTTAGAATCTCATAGCAAAAGGTCTGAATACTTACGGAAATAAAAGGTATTTCTGTTTTTTATTTTTGATAAATAAAACAATACAACCCCAGTGATGTACTGGGCTGTCCGCACCCCCCTTTGTAGGTCTTTGTGGTCAAGGGTGTGGCAATAGCCATGCCAAGAGGGACGCAGCCGGTCAAGATGCTTTCGATGGTGCAGCTGTAGAACGTTTTGAGGATCTGAGGGACCATGCCTAATCTTTTTAGCCTACTGAGTGAGAAGAGGTGCTGCCGTGCCCTCTTCACGATTGAGCAGGTGTGTGTGGACCTTGTCATGTCCTTAGTGATGTGGATGTGAAGGAACTTAAAGCTCTCAACCCCCTCCACAACAGCCCAATTGATTTGGATGGGGGTGTGCTCTCCCCTCTTTATCCTGTAGTCCACGATCAGCTCCTTGGTCTTACTAACATTGAGGGAGAGGATGTTGTCCTGGCACCACACTGCTAAGTCTCTGACCTCCTCCCTGTAGGCTGACTCATCGCCGTTGGTGATCAGGCTTACCACCGTCGTGTTGTCAGAAAAGATGATGGTGTTGGAGTCGTGTGCACCACGCAGCCATGTGTGTACAGTGAGTACAGGAGGGGACTAAGCACACACCCCTGAGGGGCCTCCGTGTTGAGGTTTAGTGTCGGTTAAATAGGATTCCACATTCATCCTTGGCCTTTTGCATGTTTGATGTCTCGCAGGTCGTAGCAGGATTTCTTGTATGGGTCCATGTCCGTGCCCTGTTCATTGTAAAGGCTCTAGCCTTTAGTCCAGCATGGATATTGCCTGTAATCCATATGGTTTTTGTTTGGGATATGTTCTTATAGTCACTGTGGGGACAATATCGTCTATTCACTTATTAATGAATTCCATGACTGTTGTGGTAAACTCCTCAATGTTATCCGATGAATCCCACAACACATCCCAGTCTGTACCGCAACACATCCCAGTCTGTACAACAACACATCCAGTCTGTACAACAACACATCCCAGTCTGTACAGCAACACATTCCAGTCTGTACTAGCAAAACAGTCTTGTAGCCTCGCATCTGCTTCGTCCGACCATTTCCACATTGAGCGCGTCACTGGTACTTCCTGTTTGAGCTTTTGTTTGTAAACAGGAAGCAGGAGAATGGAGTCGTGGTTAGATCTGCTAAACGGAGGACGAGGGAGGGCCCTGTATGCATTTCTGTTGGTAGAATAAAAGTGGTCTAGAGTTGTATCACCCCTAGCGGTGCAGGAGACTTGTTGGTAGAAGTGAGGTTAAGTCTCACTGCCTTAAAGTCTCACCCACCAGGAACGCTGCCTCTGGATGAGCGGTTTCTTGTTTGTTTATGGACCCATACAGTTTGTCGAGTACCAGAGTGGTGTTGGCCTGTGGAGGAATGTAGACAGCCGTGATAATTACAGATGAGAACGCTCTTGGTAGATAAGAGTCTGCAGCTTACCATTAGGTATTCGATATCAGGTGAGCAAAAGCTCCAGATGTCCTTCACACTTGAAGCAGCACACCAGTTGTTATTTAGGAAAAAACACACTGCCTCCTCTTGTTCTCCCCGAAGCCTCCTTCCGATCCTGCCGCTGCATGGAGAATCCACCCAGTACTAGGTGCATAGCGTCATCATCCAGCCTCGTTTCAGTAGGACATAACATTGCAGCATCTCCCGCGTTTACACCTGTGGTGTTTTGTTAGCGCATGGAACAAAGGAATAGGGTCCAGTATGATCAGTAGAACAGCTGAGTCGGAGTTGAAGTCGTATTTGAAGTCAGAATCAAGGTTAGTAACTGTCGATCTGATGTCCAGAAGTACTTGGTGGTCATATGTGATAATAGTATTGTCTGTACAAACTGTCTGTACAAAAAAGTCGAGAAACACAATAAAAGTTACTATATAGCAAAGTTGGGTTGGAACTTCTCCATTGGCACCATCTTTCTAGGGTCGCAGTTCAATCAATCGCAGAGGAAAGAAACTACCGTACAGTTCCTGGCTCTGCAATTTTCCTTTTCTGCAACTGATTGAATTGGGGACCAATATGATTTGATTATGCCAGACCAGAGGCCTCCCTCCTCTCTTACTCTCCTCCTCTAACCCTTTGATATGTAAAGAGGGGGTTAAGTTGTGACCCCGCCCACTATCAATCAGTATGGGAGTTCCCCTCCTCCTGTGTTGCCGAGTGGGAAACAGCTTTAGGAGCTCTGCTCCCCTTCAGAGTGATGTATCCGGAAACATCTCAACAATGCCGTCCCCCCCAACACACACCACCCTCGAAGTCTGTCCACCCAGTGGGACAGACTGACAGTACACACACACACCTGTAGGATGTCATTGGGGTGGTCCAGAGCAGACGCCACGTAGAGTTCATGTCCACACACCACCCCCTCTGCCAGGAAGTACTTGAACAGCATACGAGAGTAGCTGTCATATCGGTCCTCCTCTGAGAAACAACACACATAACGTAACGTTAGGTCCCACTGTCATAGTGTCCTCCTACCTACACAGAGAACAGCATCATTGACACAGATCCCTGCCACTTTAGTCTCAAAAAGGGAAGAAACAAATGACATTATAAACACATGTACACAGCATAGAGGTGATGAAGTTTAAATGTCTATCTACATTGACAGTAAAAGACGCTGTTCACATAAAGCCACAGTGTTTCCCAAGGTAACACCTTACACCTGGATGAGCCTAATCACAACACAACAGATGGGGATCTGTCACACTACCTGTCTGGAATGGATGTAATGACCAGTCACTCTTAGTGAGGGAGGTGGGGAGAATGGACACGACACAGGGACACAGGTGTCATCTCCTGAACCAGAGCTCCCAATCATATGAGACGACAGCCACACCTCTCACAGAAAGGGGTGAGCCACACATAATCTCCTCCACCATCTTGAAGAGGGGATAGGACATCCTGTGTGGAGGATTCACCAGAGTTCTCATGGAGGTATGAGCCCCCTGTCAGCTAAATGACAGAGATGTGGAACTCAACCATGCATTCAGAGTCGGGAGTGTTTCTTCATGCCAATGAAATGACCGTTGTGTGTTTATTTTGTTGATGTGTGAGTCAAGTCAACTCATTTCAATGGTAGACAATTTCTTGACACACAGCTCACTTTAATTCACTGTTGTTCTCTCAGGATTATGATGGTGATGATGGTCTTGTGTTTGTTGGTGTAATTCATATGAACACTATTCAATTCAGAAGTGAACGCTGGTTTAGGTGTGTAGAAAAAGGCATCAGGTGACATTTACATCCAAAAAGACATGCAGTCTAAATGTCAAACACAACACAACAGTGAGACACCAGGCCTAATTCTAGTGGAACTCCGAGAGCTGTGTTTGCAGCTTCAGGACAAAAGAGACTAACACTTGGAAGAGCTTGCATTCTGGTCTAATTTACGTCTGTATTGAAGTCCTGAGTGACAGTGAGGACTAGTGACTAGTGAGTGAGGGACACATTCTACCACAGATGGCTACCTCAGACCACAAAGCACCCACCACCCAACCACAACGTAGGCCCACTTCCTACTTCCTTATTCTACAACCCCACATACCACTGCTGCTTCTTGTCACAGCCACAAACCACCATTTTGTAAAGCAGTCTCTGGCCTCTGCACACAATGGCAGACAGTGGGCACACACACAAAGGACAGTGACAGTTAAAGGTGACAGCCATAAAGCTGACATCACATCCGACAGCTCGGGAATAACGCAGAGCCATCCAGGAACACCTGGGGAATGTACTCCCCCCCCCCCCCCCCCCCCGACATTCCTGGCCTGTCTCCTCATTCCTCACCCATGATGGGACAGCTCCCGGGATGGCCCAGGAAATTCCCTGCCTCTTCAATTTGTCGTCGGTGGGGCTCCCTGTCCTCTTATTGATGGCTTTCTAGGTCAGCAGGACCTTTGTGGCTTTCAGCAGGGCCCACAAAGCCTCCCAGATGGGCCCTCTCCAGATGAGGCCCATTGTGCCCTGCCTTTCTATGGGAGCCCTTCCAAATAGAACCTGAGGGAGTCATTAGGCTGCTGAGGAGGAGGGGGTTGAGAAAAGAAGAGAGAGAGTGGGGAGTGACGGGGGGCGGGTTGGAGGGTTGAAGCAGTAGAGTCACCTCTTGGTGGGTTGTGACCACAGGACCCCACGACAGATCAGTCACTCTCTGAACAGTCAGAGGGGGAATTACTTTTTGTCTTAACAGGTTTTCCTTTTTTGGTGCTCTTTTTTTTGCTCATTTTGATGTGGGATCTTAAAGGGGAAGTGACCTCTAGGATTTGGCTTTTAACATGGAGATGGAATGGCCCTGTCTCACGTATCTGAAGGGGGTGGAAATGGTGGAGTGGAGATGGTGGGGGAGGGGGGGGTGGAGATGGTTAGCCACGCTTCAGGATTGTTTTGATCACGTGCACTCTGATATGTTCCAGGTAGCCTGCGAAAATAATCTAGACGCATACACGGATACGGTGACTGAGTTCATAAGGAAGTTTATAGGAGATGGAGTACCCACTGTGACTATTCAAACCTACCCTAACCAGAAACCGTGGACAGATGGTAGCATTCGCGCGAAACTGAAAGCGTGAACCACCGCATTTAACCAGAGCAAGGTGCCTGGTTATATGGCAGAATATAAACAGTGTAGTTATTCACTCCACAGGGAAATCAAACAAGCTAAACGTCAGTATAGAGATAAAGTGGAGTCGCAATTCAACGGCTCAGACATGAGACGTATGTGGCAGCGAATACAGACAATCACGGACTACAAAAGGAAAACCAGCCACATCGCCTATATCGACGTCTTGCTTCTGGACAGGCTAAACACATTATTTGCAAGCTTTGAGGATAACACAGTGCCACCGACGCGGCCCACTACCAAGGACTGTGGGCTCTCCTCCTCCATGGCCGACGTGAGTAAAACATTTAAATGTGTTAACCATCGCAAGGCTGCCGGACCAGACGGCATCCCTAGCTGCGTCCTCAGAGCATGCGCATACCAGCTAGCTGGCTGGTGTGTTTACAGGCATATTCAATCTCTCCCTATCCCAGTCTGCTGTCCCCACATGCTTCAAGATGGCCACCATTGTTCCTGTACCCAAGAAGGCAAAGGTAACTGAACTTAATAAATATTGCCCCGTAGCACTCACCTCTGTCATCATGAAGTGCTTTGAGAGACTAGTCAAGTATCATGTAACCTCTACCTTACCTGCCACCCAATACCCACTTCAATTGGCTTACCGCCCCAATAGATCAACAGACGATGCAATCACCATCACTCTGCACACTGCTCTATCCCATCTGGACAAGAGGAGTACCTATGTAAGAACATTGTTTATTGGACTATAGCTCAGTATTCAACACCATAGTACCCACAAAGCTCATCATTAAGTTTGAGGCACTGGGTCTGAACCCCGCCCCGTGCAATTGGGTCCTGGACTTCCTGACAGGCTGCCCCCAGGTGGTGATCCTCAACACTGGGATCCCACAAGGGTGTGTGCTCAGCCCCTTCCTGTACTCCCTGTTCACCCACACTGCATGGCCAAGCACGCCTCCAAATCAATCATCAAGTTTGCAGATGACACACCAGTAGTAGGCTTGATTCCCAACGATGACGAGACGGCCTACAAGAGGAGATGAGGGCTCTGGGAGTGTGGTGCCTGGAAAACAACCTCTCACTCAACACCAACAAAACAAAGGAGATGATCGTGGACTTCAGGAAACAGCAGAGGGTGCACCCCCATATCTACATCGACGGGACCGCAGTGGAGAAGGTGGAAAGCTCCAAGTTCCTTGGCATACACATCACTGACAAACTGAAATGGACCACCCACACAGAGTGTGGTGAAGAAGGCGCAACAGAGCCTCTTCAACCTCAGGAGGCTAAAGAAATTTGGCTTGTCACCTAAAACCCTCACACATTTTTACAGATGCACAATTGAAAGCATTCTGTTGGGCTGTATCACCGCCTGGTTCGGAAGCTGCACCGCCCGCAACTTCAAGGCTCTCCAGAGGGTGGTGCGGTCTGCCCAACACATTACCGGGGGCAAACTACCCACCCTCCAGGACACCTACTGTAATCACTGCCTCCCACATCGATTGGGGGGGATAAATTGAAGGGCAAGGCAATATATGCCTAATATCAGTTGATACACACAAATGACAGCTTCAAGGAGATACCAGCTAGGCTACTTCACCTCACCAGCGAGCAAAAATACTGTACAGCCTGTAATGCTAGATAACAATAACACATACAGCAGAAAACTGTTATCCCAATCAACCAACATGGCTTTGAATTGAACACAGCTTCCATGAATGCAGCTGGGGTACAGCCAGATGAAGTCAGGGTCAGTGGCTTGCTCTACGGCAGAGTGGCAGTTGGTCTACCTGGGACTGGAACAACCTGCTCATTAGTCCATCTCCATGATTGTTATTATTTCATACCAAAGCTTATGGAAGCCTGAGATAAGTAATATTATACAGTTGAAGTCAGAAGTTTACATACACTTAGGTTGGAGTCATTAAAACTCGTTTTTCAACCACTCCACAAATTTCTTGTTAACAAACAAATTTTGGCAAGTCGGTTAGGACATCTACTTTGTGCATGACACAAGCAATTTTTCCAACAATTGTTTACAGACAGATTATTTCACTGTATCACAATTCCAGTGGGTCAGAAGTTTACATACACTAAGTTGACTGTGCCTTTAAACAGCTTGGAAAATTCCAGAAAATGATGTCATGGCTTTAGAAGCTTCTGATAGGATAATTTACATCATTTGAGTCAATTGGAGGTGTACCTGTGGATGTATTTCAAGGCCTACCTTCAAACTCAGTACCTCTTTGCTTGACATCATGGGAAAATCAAAAGAAATCAGCCAAGACCTCAGAAAATAAATTGCAGAACTCCACAAGTTTGATTCATCCTTGGGAGCAATTTACAAATGCCTGAAGGTACCACGTTCATCTGTACAAACAATAGTACGCAAGTATAAACACCATGGGACCACGCAGCCATCACAAGAAGAAGACGCATTCTGTCTCCTAGAGATGAACGTACTTTGGTGTGAAAAGTGCAAATCAATCCCAGAACAGCAAAGGACCTTGTGAAGATGCTGGAGGAAACAGGTACAAAAGTATCTATATCATATATCGACATAACCTGAAAGGCTGCTCAGCAAGGAAGGCCACTACTCCAAAACCGCCATAAAAAAGCCAGACTACGGTTTGCAACTAACTGCACATGGGGACAAAGATCGTATGTTTTTGGAGAAATGTCCTCTGGTCTGATGAAACAAAAATAGAACCGTTTGGCCATAATGACCATCGTTATGTTTGGAGGGAAAAGGGGGAGGCAAGCAGAAGAACACCATCCAAACCGTGAAGCACGGGGGTGGCAACATCATGTTGTGGGGGTGCTTTGCTGCAAGAGGGACTGGTGCACTTCACAAAATAGATGGCATCATGAGGTAGGGAAATTATGTGGATATATTGAAGAAACATCTCAAGAAATCAGTCAGAAAGTTAAAGCATGGTCGCAAATGGGTCTTTCAAATGGACAATGACCCCAAGCATACTTCCAAAGTTGTGGCAAAATGGCTTAAGGACAACAAAGTCATGGTATTGGAGTGGCCATCACAAAGCCCTGACCTCAATCCTATAGAACATTTGTGGGCAGAACTGAAAAATTGTGTGCGAGCAAGGAAGCCTACAAACCTGACTCAGTTACACCAGCTCTGTCAGGAGGACTGGGCCAAAATTCAACCAACTTATTGTGGGAAGCTTGTGGAAGGCTACCTGAAATGTTTGACCCAAGTTAAATTTAAAGACAATGCTACCAAATACTAATTGAGTATATGTAAACTTCTGACCCACTGGAAATGTCATGAAAGAAATAAAAGCTTAAATAAATCACTCTCTACTATTATTCTGACATTTCACATTCCTAAAATAAAGTGGTGATCCTAACTCACCTAAGACATTACATTTTTACTTGGATTAAATGTCAGTAATTGGGAAAAACTGAGTTTAAATGTATTTGGCTAAGGTGTATGTAAACTTCTGACTTCAACTGTATTCACCTAGGGAGCCCGAGACCAGTGATATTATATACACCTAGGGAGCACGAGACCAGTGATATTATATTCACCTAGGGAGCCCGAGACCAGTGATATTATATACACCTAGGAAGCCCGAGACCAGTGATATTACATACACCTAGGGAGCCCGAGACCAGTAATATTATATACACCTAGGGAGCCCGAAACCAGTAATATTATATACACCTAGGGAGCCCGAGACCAGTAATATTATATACACCACCCTAAATTGCTCTAAAATGTTTGTTGTTTTTCTCTGCAAAAGGGGGGTAAATTATCACACAAAATAAAAAAGGTGGGTAAACATGATGGGGGGGGTGTGGCTAAGAACAAACACATCTGACTGCCAGGCTAGGTTATACACACCTCAACCAATGAGGGCCAGATCATTCGCTTTCTAGGTGATCGGAAGGAACACAACTTGTCTACCGGTTATCAACAACTTATCTACAAGGGTGTATTGTTTTAAGGGACTTGGATGGCAGGTGTCAGGCAAAACAGCTTTCTGCTTGTTGGTCAAAAACAAGCAGTGCCCTCTGCTAAACCCACTAAAGCAAGTGAGAAGCACACGTGAAAGGTCATCTAAGTGATAAGGACAATCTATTGCTATCGAGCATCTCCAATCACCAGTGTGTAACGGAAGAGGGACGCCCTAGAATGCCTTATAGAACCGTATCGCAATTGAGAATCGATTCTCGTTTAGATAGAGTATTTGTCTGTTTTGGCTGTCAGTTTATGTCTGAACATAAGGTTATTGGATATTAAAAGGAGTAGGTTACCTAGGCTACAGGTACATCTTGGACAAGGTACAGTAGTACCTCTACTCATAAATGGTCTAAATGTACAATGGAAAATGTAGAATTAGACTTACCTATGAGTAGAAGGGTTCCAACTGCTAAACCACCACCTATTTCAAGAATAAAAAAATATCACAAATAGGTCGATTTTTGACAACACCATATAATTTACAGATAACCAAGTGTAGCATAGACCTGACATGCAAGGTGATTCATCAAGAAAGCGGGAGGGGGGGACCATGATTTGGGGGGATTTTCACAACATTTCATCCATAGAATGGTTCTTTGGAGGACTGATTGTTAAGATATGTTTTGTCAAATATAGAGAACTAATATTTGCATATTTTACATTTTTTCCTTACATAGGCCTGTTAACTGTTTCATATGTAGGCGTTAAAAAGCAAAAAATACTGCTTGCTCTGTGGTCCCACAGGGAGAGCAGGCTTTTGAGCCAGCTCTAACTCATCAAGCTCATTGTTGAATAAGTGTTGGACTGGAACAAAAACCTGCAAACAAGTTACGAGTGCCCAGTACCATGACTGACGAATACTCCAGAGCCAGCTGACAACCATTACTATGGCGTGAAGGTGTGCCGGTTGTTTCAAATGGGGCACACGAATTATTGTTGACGTTATATTAACGTTATAGTAAATAACGTGAAGCTAGCCGGCTACCTTCATGCGACTCAGTGGTTGAAGACATGCAGTTGAATAGTTACAACATTCCTTTAAAACTAACTAAATTAAAACAATTATTATTGTTAGATAGTTTAATCAATCAGAAAAAGCAAAACAACTCATAGCTGTCGACACATTCGTGGCAGACTGACCAATCACGTAGTCGAGAGATGTGACACCAGTCGAAACAATAAGTTGCCCGTTTTGAATCGAAGGTCTTGTGCCAGGTATTGAAACTAGTTTGCTTCGTGATTTCTTCTGAAAACTGGTGGTATTGCACGGTAAACGGTCCACGGTGGGTTTACCCACGCTCATCTTGGGGGCCGCCATGCTTTTTTTCCCCCCGTGGTGACGAATGTTGATGTTTTGAATTACATCAACCCAATCAGAGCTGGGATTGCTCAGTCGCTACCAATCACAGAAGCAGTTGTTAGGTAGCGTGTCTGTGTGAGGGCAGCTTCCGTAGCTGTCGGAGCTGGATAGCGGTGAGTTGATTATCGGACCGTTTACCGACAAATACATGTTTTAAATGTCTATTACCATTTAGTGAACGTATTTTGCTGAATAGGAAGCTGCGATTCTGTGAAATAAAGACACAACTCTGATTTACAACAAACTGATGGTTAGGAAACTCGAACATGCAGATGGGGTTCTGTTTGTGAGTTGCCTTTGTTTTGCCCAGTCTTCAACCGTACAAAACGATTACAGCTTTGTTTATCTTTAGATTAGGGTTACACTAATGTATTTGAAATACAATATCCCAGCCTGCCAGCCCATTTGCATTCTAGAGAATACGGTCATCAGTCTGCAATGTGAATAGACACTTAGCTTTCAAATGACACACATGTAGACTATTCGAGACTAGAAAGTAGCAGACTATGACCTTCAAACGTAGGCTTTTATAGATCTATAATATTTGATTTGCATAAATATTGCATATAGCCCAGAGCTCTCCAACCCTGTTTCGGGAGAACTCCGTCCTGTAGGTTTTCGCTCCAACCCTAATTTAGCCAACTGATTCTAATAGTTGGCTGCTTAATAAACCAAGTTAGTTGCAACTGGGGTTGAAACAAAAACCTACAGGAGGGTAGCTCTCCGGGAACAGTGTTGGAGAGTCCTGATCCAGCCTAACAAAGATGTAGATCTATGTTTTATCATATCTGTTATGAAATCAGCCAAATGCATGTTGCAATCATGTTGTTCTAATCATCAGAAAGAATCCCTTTTGTCATCTTTCATCAATCTTTCATCTTGGCTATATTTTAAATAGGCTCCTCAAAACCTCAAACCAAAAGTCCCCCCTTTCAGACCTCATGCCAACTAGTATTTTGTGATACATAAGCTAGTAAAGTTTTCTCTTTTTTATTTTCTCAACCTTTGCAAGGTTACCCTCACTGATGCCTGGACAGCCATCTGGTCAAGAACCTAAAATTACATGAAGTTAAATGTGTGCATGTGTAACATCACAACCTTCCTTATACCCCAGTTGATTAATCTTAAAGTGATTATTTGAACTATTGGACATTATGTTTATCATGTTCACAACCACTTTACTACTTAAAGTGTAGTGGCCCTCTGCTTGCTGCCTACATCAGCCAGCAAATGAGAAGTTTCTGGTCATGTGACCTTGGGGCAGAGCCATGGCGATGCCAGGACTTAATTAGTGAGGTGTAACATCTACACATATAAATGCAGCCTAATGTGTAGAACTGACACAATTTCCTATTCTACATGACATAAAAAAATCATGCCTGTGACAAGACACTAATTTGCTGAGCAGGTGTGGGGTGGGTGGAAGGGGTTCAATCTAGCATAACGGGGGTGAGGTTGGGAGGAGTGGCTATATGTTTCCAGTCGGCCACAGTTTGAACTGAAGTTTTGGGGATTGTAACATTAGTCTTCAAATTAGCCTTTGTCTTTGTCTCTCAGGCTGATTTCGTAATTAGACTCAGTGTTGTCAAAACAAGGAGCTGTTGGACAGTCTGATGAAGGAGACTAGTCTTTGTTAACCTCTGTCTCTCTCATACTGTGACTCCAGTCATCTCAGGTCAGGGTCTGACCCCTTGCAGAAGGAATACAGACTGAGTCTCAGCTAACTTTCCCTGTCACACAGACCCAATACTATAAAACAGAGGTACAGTAGCCCCTGGTAGAATTTGTCCTTAGACACCGATCTGGGATCAGTTAACCTTCCCAAATCGTAACCATACCCATTATGAGGGAAAACGTAAAACTTTAGACCAGTGTCTATGGGAAACTTCATCCTACTCCAGAGCGCTCTATGAGCACTGCAAGAGAAGAGGCATGCCTCTCATAGGGAGCTGTATGTGTGGTGGGTTAAGATGAGAGACTTACAGCTCAGTAAGGATGCTGTTATGCTCTAGACTAGAAGTGATGGCCCAACTGCTCACTTTACAAAATGCTCTTAGCAGAGGCAGTCCTGTTGTTGTGACAGCGCTTTGAGGTAAACATGGGCTGACAGGAGACCCGGGGAATATAGCCAGGCCTTCTACTGACAACACAGGGCATTGTGCAAGACCCACAAGATCTAAGAGACATCTAAAAATGAAAAGGATAAAATAATTGACTGTTTAATGTATAATAATAAGTGTATTACCCGGGGTTAGGATATAGTGTCCAGTTTCATCACCATTGAATATTAGGAGAGGACAATGTCACTGGGAAAATCAACCCTTATTATTATTATTATTTATTTTTTTATCCCCTTTCTATCTTGTCTCATCGCTGCAACTCCCCACCGGGCTCGGGAGGCCAAGGTCGAGCCATGTGTCCTCTGATACATGACCTGCCAAACTGCGCTTCCTAACACCCGCCCGCCAGCCGCACCAATGTGTCGGAGGAAACACAGTTCAACTGACCACCGAGGTCAGCCTGCAGGCACCCGGCCCGCCATAAGGAGTCGCTAGAGCGCGATGAGCCAAGTAAAGCCCCCCTCCGGCTAAACCCTCCCCTAACCCGGACGACACTGGGCCAATTGTGCGCCGCCCTATGGGACTCCTGATCACGGCCGGTTGTGATACAGCCCGGAATCGAACCCGTGTCTGTAGTGACGCCTCTAGCACTGCGATGCATTGCCTTAGACTGCTGCTCCACTCGGGAGGCATAAATCAACTTTGAAGTGAATAATTCCACCACGTCTAAATTCCCAATTTAACCCCAGGGCCTACTGTATGTGGCCTACTGTATGTGGCCTACTGTATGTGGCCTACTGTATGTGGCCTACTGTATGTGGCCTTACAGGTCAATGTGTGGCAGTAGTATCAACATGACTGCCAGTATTTCTAAAATAACATCTCTTTCCCTCCTTTTTGAATGTCATCCGTCCCTGTGTATTATTTATATTATATCAGTTTTATCCATCAGTGTATCTGATTGGACCATATAATGCAGGCAGTCATAACATGTCAGCCTCTTCCTCTGTATATTGTTCTGGTTTCTCCAGTCTTATTCCGCTATAGCGCTAGCTGTGTGTCACTGGGAGAGGGAATAGAATGGCTGTGACTAGAGGGGAAGTCAGATCTCCATCAATGTACTCCATGTTTGTTTGAGTAGCATTGAAAAGAAAGTAATGTTCTTAGGGTACATGGACAATTAGTGGGGCTAGGGTTTTTCTTCAGGCCGTTGTATTTTTAGACTTTTTTCCAATAGCAATTTTTTCAAAATGTCTATATTTTTGGCTTTTTCAACAGCTGCCGAGTGAATCATTTATCATGACTAGTTCTATATTAGTGAATGTTTAGGCTATATTGCAAATCATACGTCTATAAATACAGTACATGTCCAGCTCACAATATGGCCTGATGCGCATAGACCTATTCTTCTGACATGATGGGTGGGGTGGGGACGTTAGCTGGTGGCGAGGGGGGGGGGGGTGCTCTGTTGAGGTGTCTGAGTCATTGGCATGAACACTGACCTAATTGTGAAAGCAATACAAGACCCTGATAAGATCAGTCCACTCTCTCAACACCGACCCAGCACCGCACACACCAGCCAGCGGCCAATACAATAAAGATTAGTCACCAGTATTCTATTCCGTGTCATTGTATGGGGACATGGGCCCAGCAGCCCCAGACACGTCCGTTTCAATTCAAAGCAGTCGTATTCATATCACTAGACTGTTATTTGCTCTGGGCTGACCCATTGATTGCTGGCTCTAAGCCTCTGACTCCTCAAATAGGCACCCTGCTCAGCTGTTTGGCGGCTGGGTTGCTGCTAGCAACAATGAAAAGAGCAATGTGGAGATCAGTCTGTTCAATCATCTCTGTGTTCAGGAACAGGGGAGAGGGGGGCTAGATGGCTACATTGTAAGGCTGTGACTTGTGATTTGTTTTGCATCTGTCACTCTCGGTCCCAGACAGGTGTCTGTTTCTAAAACAGTAGGATTAGCTCTGATTGTGCTGATAGTTGCACACAGATCCCTGGTCAGTCCCCCTTTAAAACTCACATTAAGATCAAATCGAGCTTTAGCACCCACCCTTCCACTGCCTTCTGCTGCCCAGAGAGGGGACATCAGAGGTGGGATTCATTCCCTCCCCATCTGGGGTCCACAGGGAGAAGCACCATCTCTGACATGGGGTCTGTAAGCCTCTTAGCCCTCCAGTGGCCCAGCCCTCTTTCAGCCCATGTTTTCCTAATGTAGGCTTGTAAAGAGAGCAAGGGCCTTGTAGACTGTTTGAATTGTGACTCCCTTTGTGCTCCTAATAGACTGGTCATGTTTGATAATGACTGCCTTCGTAGAGTGAAACCTTTTTCTCTGATTTTATTAGATCCCCATTAGAGACAGCTAGTCTTCCTGGGGTCTGACACATAGGACTAATGAAAATACATTACACACAAAAATACTTTACAATTGACATACATTTAAAACATTAACATAGACATTACAGACTTTTATATAAAACAACTTTTGGAGACCAGGGGCGGTGATTCCAAGGAGGAACCTACTGCAGTCAGTTGGTAGAGCATAGCGCTTGCAACGACAGGGTTGTGGGTTCGATTCCCACGGGGGACCAGTAGGAAAATGTATTATGTACTCACTACTGTAAGTCGCTCTGCAGAAGACCGTCTGCTAAATGACAAAAGATGTCAGCCAGCTGGTTCTGATATCCCTATTCTCTCTGTTAGAAGCCCCCTTCTTACTGACTGGTAATGACGATATAGGCCTTGGTCTATTTAGGCCTAGTTTAGGTTGTATGATTGTTATTAGTGTCACACTGTGCTCCATGTTGACTCTTGTATCCAGTCATACAGTTGACAAATTTAATTAAGTTGTATGTAAATTCTGCTGCTTGTGATTCCTGAACTATTGTCTGAATGTTGTCCCCCAGTCAGTGATCATAGAGGTAAAAGACACCCAATGGGGTTTTTCTATTCACTGGTGGATTTGGGATCCCCTGTAGTTGTGCACCCGCTGTCGCTGGGAGCCATGTGACTGTAGGAGGCTGGCGGGTGACTGTAGGAGGCTGGCGGGTGACTGTAGGAGGCTGGCGGGTGACTGTAGGAGGCCGGCGGGTGACGGGTGACTGTAGGAGGCCGGCGGGTGACTGTAGGAGGCCGGCGGGTGACTGTAGGAGGCCGGCGGGTGACTGTAGGAGGCCGGCGGGTGACTGTAGGAGGCCGGCGGGTGACTGTAGGAGGCCGGCGGGTGACTGTAGGAGGCCGGCGGCTCTGAGGGCCTGTGACTGTAGGAGGCCGGCGGGTGACTGTAGGAGGCCGGCGGCTCTGAGGGCCTGTGACTGTAGGAGGTCGGCGGCTCTGGGGGCCTGTGACTGTAGGAGGGCGGCGGGTGACTGTAGGAGGGCGGCGGGTGACTGTAGGAGGGCGGCGGGTGACTGTAGGAGGGCGGCGGCTCTGGGAGCCATGTGACTGTAGGAGTCCAGCTGACACAGATGGTTCCACTCAGATGCTGCTACCACTCTTTGTTTTTCCAGGAACATATTTGGTGTGTAATCCTGGATTAACAGACAGAGATTTAGAGTTTAATGTCCAGCTGAATGTCAACAGCTACCCCAGAAGACACAGGCAGGGTATTATGGAGGAGATAGCCTAGTGGGGTTTGTCCTAGACCCACAGCCAGGGGGATCGGGGGGTAGAGATCCTATCAGATGTCTCTGGTGGTGTGTCCCAACTCATTCTCAATCCCAATTTGAGTTCCTTGTGTAATGTAACACACACACCCCATGGGTGACAGAGACTGCCAGATAAAACCAGGTGGCTGCATGTGGCCTCTCTCTTGATATCAGTCACTGGCCGTGTGATCTTATTATGTTAAGACCATAATCCCTACCTATGATGAATGCACACCGGAATGGAGGGATGAAATGGAGAGATAATGAAGGATATAGGGGATTGTACACTGGTTTGGGGGATATGGCTGTGTGATGTTGAGTGGTTGTGATAGTCCTAAATGTTCTCTGATCCTTGATACTCCATGATAGGTGTTCAGAGGGCCCTCTGTACAGGCCCTTGATTTAGTCTGTTGTGGTGAGATTCAGTTCTACTTTAGGTCCCTAGTAGGACTGGACTGACCTGTGGATTCAGTTCTATTCTAGGTTCCTAGTAGGACTGAACTGACCTGTGGGATTCAGTTCTACTCTAGGTCCCCAGTAGGACTGGACTGACCTGTGGGATTCAGTTCTACTCTAGGTTCCTATTAGGACTGGACTGACCTGTAGGACCAGGGGGCTGCTATGATCAGAGAAGTGCACACAAACTGGGTTCACTGCTGTTTGTCAGACCCTTTTTCTCTTTCCTCCAATAAGATCATATCTTCACAGTGACACACATCGAGAGACAATCACACACATTCACCACAGATTATTCCAGGACTCCTAGTGTAGAGGCAAAGACATGGCAGGGTGGAGGGATGAAACATGACCAGGATGTAGCGATAGAGGCAGTGGTATATGCAGTAGGGATAGAGGCAGGGGTATATGCAGTAGGGATAGAGGCAGGGGTATATGCAGTAGGATGTAGGGATAGAGGCAGGGGTATATGAGCAGGATGTAGGGATAGAGGCAGGGGTATATGCAGTAGGATGTAGGGATAGAGGCAGGGGTATATGAGCAGGATGTAGGGATAGAGGCAGGGGTATATGCAGCAGGGGTATATGCAGTAGGATGTAGGGATTAGAGGTCGACTGATTGATTTTTCAACACAGATACCGATTTATTGGAGGACCAAAAAAGCCGATGCCGATTAATCGGCCAATTTTTAATTTATTGTTATTTATTTGTAGTAATGACAATCACAACAATACTGAATGACCACTTATTTTAACTTAATAAAATACATTAAAAAAATATACTTATAATGAAACATGTTTAATTTGGTTTAAATAATGCAAAAACAAAGTGTTGAAGAAGAAAGTAAAAGTGCAATATGTGCTATGTAAGAAAGCTAACGTTTCAGTTCCTTGCTCAGAACATGAGAACATATGAAAGCTGGTGGTTCCTCTTCAATATTCCCAGGTAAGAAGTTTTAGGTTGTAGTTATTATAGGAATTATAGGACTATTTCCCTCCATACCATTTGTATTTCTTCCGTCCCTCTCCTCGCTCCACCCTGGGCTCGAACCAGCAACACAACGACAACAGCCACCATCGAAGCAGCGTTAGCTATGCAGAGCAAGGGGAACAACTACTAGAAGGCTCAGGGGGCGTGACGTTTGAAACGCTATTAGCGCGCGCTAACTAGCTAGCCATTTCACTTCGGTTACACCAGCCTCATCTCGGGAGTTGATAGGCTTGAAGTCATAAACAGCGCAATGCTTGACGCACAACGAAGAGCTGCTGGCAAAACGCACGAAAGTGCTGTTTGAATGAATGTTTACGTGCCTGCTTCTGCCTACCACCGCTCAGTCAGATACTTAGATGCTTGTATGCTCAGTCAGATTATATGCAACGCAGGACACGCTAGATAATATCTAGTAATATCATCAACCATGTGTAGTTAACTAGTGATTTATTGTTTTTTATAAAGATAAGTTTAATGCTAATTAGCAACTTACCTTGGCTTACTGCATTCGCGTAACAGGCAGTCTCCTTGTGGAGTGCAACGAGAGAGAGGCAGGTCGTTATTGCGTTGGACTAGTTATGGTAGCGAGATTGGGTCCCCCGAGCTGACAAGGTGAAAATCTGTCATTCTGACCCTGAACAAGGCAGTTAACCCACCGTTCCTAGGCCGTTATTGAAAATAAGAATGTGTTCTTAACTGACTTGACTAGTTAAATAAAGGTATACAAAAATATATATCGGGCGCCCAAAAATAAAATTTTCAAGTTTTCATAACAATCGGAAATCGGCCCCAATTAATCGGCCATTCCGATTAATCGGTCGACCTCTAGTAGGGATAGAGGCAGGGGTATATGCAGTAGGATGTAGGGATAGAGGCAGGGGTATATGCAGTAGGATGTAGGGATAGAGGCAGGGGTATATGCAGTAGGATGTAGGGATAGAGGCAGGGGTATATGCAGTAGGATGTAGGGATAGAGGCAGGGGTATATGCAGTAGGATGTAGGGATAGAGGCAGGGGTATATGCAGTAGGATGTAGGGATAGAGGCAGGGGTATATGAGCAGGATGTAGGGATAGAGGCAGGGGTATATGCAGTAGGATGTAGGGATAGAGGCAGGGGTATATGCAGTAGGATGTAGGGATAGAGGCAGGGGTATATGCAGTAGGATGTAGGGATAGAGGCAGGGGTATATGCAGTAGGATGTAGGGATAGAGGCAGGGGTATATGCAGTAGGATGTAGGGATAGAGGCAGGGGTATATGCAGTAAGATGTAGGGATAGAGGCAGGGGTATATGCAGTAGGATGTAGGGATAGAGGCAGGGGTATATGCAGTAGGATGTAGGGATAGAGGCAGGGGTATATGCAGTAGGATGTAGGGATAGAGGCAGGGGTATATGCAGTAGGATGTAGGGATAGAGGCAGGGGTATATGAGCAGGATGTAGGGATAGAGGCAGGGGTATATGAGCAGGATGTAGGGATAGAGGCAGGGGTATATGCAGTAGGATGTAGGGATAGAGGCAGGGGTATATGCAGTAGGATGTAGGGATAGAGGCAGGGGTATATGCAGTAGGATGTAGGGATAGAGGCAGGGGTATATGCAGTAGGATGTAGGGATAGAGGCAGGGGTATATGCAGTAGGCATGAAAGGTGGAGCAATATCAGCAACAGGATATGGATTCAGTTTGTATTTTGGGTGAGAGGTGGGAGAAGAGTATCGTGTGTGTGTGTGTTGAAAGGGACAGAGGGGTAATGGGATTAGGGTTAACGCCTTTCGCGGGCGCAGGGAGAGCCACCTGACACTCGGTCTGTTGGGGACCTGGGGATTGTGGGGGACGGGGTACAGGACGCGGGGGTCTAATCCATGTCCATCTTTGGGAAGTCATTCCCAGAGCTCTGAGGATTTAGGGCTTTGGTTTCCGCTCTGCTAGCTTTGGTTAATAATGTTATTGGTGGGATGTGAGACATGGAGAGAAAGAGGGATGAATAGAGAGAAAAAGAGGAATTCCTTACCCTGTGGTGGTCTTGCAGGACAGAGTCCTAAGCTAAAAGCATGGTGTCTGAATATAGCCAGGTGTGATATGATCTATAATGTAGCCTACACCTCTAAACCCTCCCCAGAACACATACACCTCTAAACACTCCCCAGAACACATACACCTCTAAACACTCCCCAGAACACATACACCTCTAAACCCTCCCCAGAACACATACACCTCTAAACCCTCCCCAGAACACATACACCTCTAAACCCTCCCCAGAACACATACACCTCTAAACCCTCCCCAGAACACATACACCTCTAAACCCTCCCCAGAACACATAGTCTACTGGCTGTGTAGCCTACACCTCTAAACCCTCCCCAGAACACATAGTCTACTGGCTGTGTAGCCTACACCTCTAAACCCTCCCCAGAACACATACACCTCTAAACCCTCCCCAGAACACATAGTCTACTGGCTGTGTAGCCTACTTTGTAATCCCTCCATCAGGATGAACACTACTGTTCAACAGTTTGGGGTCACTAAGAAATGTCCTTGTTTTGTAAATGAAAGAAAACCACATTTTTTTTGTCCATTAAAATAACATCAAATTGATCAGAAATACAGTGTAGACATTGTTAATGTTGTAAATGACTATTGTAGCTGGAAACGGCAGATTTTCTATCGAATATCTACATAGGTGTACAGAGGCCCATTATCAGCAACCATCACTCCTGTGTTCCAATGGCACGTTGTGTTAGCTAATCCAAGTTTATCATTTTAAAAGGCTAATTGAACATTAGAAAACCATTTTGCAATTGTTAGCACAGCTGAAAACTATTGTTCTGATTTAAAGAAGCAATAAAACTGGCCCTCTTTAGACTAGTTGAGTATCTGTGCCTTTCAGCATAGAAAGAAATGTGCTTTTCTTTCAAAAACAAGGACATTTCTTAGCGACCCCAGACTGTTGAACGGTATGTGGAAGTCATTCTCACCAGGGCTAGATCGGGGAAACATTAGATTATCTCTACCATACCTTTTATCATGCAGTTGTTGTTTCCTTTGAAATGTCCCTTACGTTGGAAAAAAAGGCTATTTCAGTTTTTTTTGCGTGTGTGTAAAGATTGAGTCACTCTCTCCCCATCCGGCAGGTTGCGTTCTGAGTAAAAGTCAATACCCTGAGTGGTGCTGCGGTGTTTGTTCAGACGACACACTGATATCTCTCTCTCTGTGTGTGTGTGTGTGTGTGTATGGCAGTCAACAAAGACTACGCGTTCCATTTCCATGGCTCCCACAGAACTGGATAACTGTCCTGAAGACCCTGGTCAGCATGGCTGATGCAGGGAGGGTAGTGTTAGGGACTGATGCTGGTATGAAGCTGTCCTGAAGACCCTGGTCAGCATGGCTGATGCAGGGAGGGTAGTGTTAGGGACTGATGCTGGTATGAAGCTGTACTGTAGACCCTGGTGCAGTGTTAGGGACTGATGCAGTGTTAGGGACTGATGCTGGTATGAAGCTGTACTGTAGACCCTGGTCAACATGGTTGATGCAGGGAGGGCAGTGTTAGGGACTGATGCTGGTATGAAGCTGTCCTGAAGACCCTGGTCAACATGGTTGATGCAGGGAGGGCAGTGTTAGGGACTGATGCTGGTATGAAGCTGTCCTGAAGACCCTGGTCAACATGGTTGATGCAGGGAGGGCAGTGTTAGGGACTGATGCTGGTATGAAGCTGTCCTGAAGACCCTGGTCAACATGGTTGATGCAGGGAGGGCAGTGTTAGGGACTGATGCTGGTATGAAGCTGTCCTGAAGACCCTGGTCAACATGGTTGATGCAGGGAGGGCAGTGTTAGGGACTGATGCTGGTATGAAGCTGTCCTGAAGACCCTGGTCAACATGGTTGATGCAGGGAGGGCAGTGTTAGGGACTGATGCTGGTATGAAGCTGTCCTGAAGACCCTGGTCAACATGGTTGATGCAGGGAGGGCAGTGTTGGGGACTGATGCTAGTATGAAGCTGTACTGTAGACCCTGGTCAACATGGTTGATGCAGTGATAGGGACTGATTCTAGTATGAAGCTGTACTGTAGACCCTGGTCAACATGGCTGATGCAGTGATAGGGACTGATTCTAGTATGAAGCTGTACTGTAGACCCTGGTCAACATGGCTGATGCAGTGATAGGGACTGATTCTAGTATGAAGCTGTACTGTAGACCCTGGTCAGCATGGCTGATGCAGTGATAGGGACTGATGCTAGTATGAAGCTGTACTGTAGACCCTGGTCAACATGGCTGATGCAGTGATAGGGACTGATGCTAGTATGAAGCTGTACTGTAGACCCTGGTCAACATGGCTGATGCAGTGTTAGGGACTGATGCTGGTATGAAGCTGTACTGAAGACCCTGGTCAACATGGTTGATGCAGGGAGGGCAGTGTTAGGGACTGATGCTGGTATGAAGCTGTACTGTAGACCCTGGTCAGCATGGCTGATGCAGTAACAGGGACTGATGCTGGTATGAAGCTGTACTGAAGACCCTGGTCAGCATGGTTGATGCAGTAACAGGGACTGATGCTGGTATGAAGCTGTACTGAAGACCCCGGTCAGCACGGTTGATGCAGGGAGGGCAGTGTTAGGGACTGATTCTAGTATGAAGCTGCTAGGCTGGTATGTTTGTCCGTCCCCTGCAAGGTGTCGATTGGCCAATCTCACACAGGGTCAAAGGTTAGGCTGGTTCTGTGGTGTCAACGGGCTGTAGAGCCCCTGAGAATGAAACACCAGGGAGTGTGACACTAGTCTGCACTGCACACTACTCCTAGAGCTGCTAATAGACTAGCTGCTGTGACAGCTCACCCCTCACCTGTCTGTCCCCTGAATGAAGCGCTGTAATGATGTGTGTTGTGTTTGTGTAGGTGGTGAGATGTTCCGCAGTGCGCTGGGGAAGACCCTGGGCTTCGTGGGATACACCATCCAGTACGGCTGCGTCGCCCACTGTGCCTTTGAGTACATCGGAGAGTTTGTTGCGGTGTGTAGGATACTTTTCTCTCTGTGGCCATGGTCTGTGAACTCCCGAGTAACAACTTCAATGTCTGTGAATTTACCCACAGTGCTCTGGTCCTTCTATGGAGCCCACCATCACAAGCCACGACGTTGTCTTCTCAGAACGGTTGAGTCGCCATCTCTGCAGAATCGAGAAGTGAGTTTTAGTTTTCAACTTGAAATTCTCAAAGTTGGTAAAGTAAAACATAGTTTACCCTGAGTGGTGTCTTTTTGCACCGTAACCCCTTGATGTTCTCCCTGATATCTGTGAATGACATCACACCCCATGGATCCTGTCTTCTCTGTCTGCAGTGGTGATATAGTCATCGCTAAGAGTCCATTTGATCCACATATGAACATCTGTAAAAGAGTCATCGGTTTGGAGGGAGACAAAGTCTGCACCAGTGGCCCCTCGGATGTCTTCAAGACCCACCAATACGTAAGTATTCATCAACAGTCATGTCCCAGGACTCTCAGCCACATGTAAAGTATTCATCAACAGTCATGTCCCAGGACTCTTAGCCACATGTAAAGTATTCATCAACAGTCATGTCCCAGGACTCTCAGCCACATGTAAAGTATTCATCAACAGTCATGTCCCAGGACTCTCAGCCACATGTAAAGTATTCATCAACAGTCATGTCCCAGGACTCTCAGCCACATGTAAAGTATTCATCAACAGTCATGTCCCAGGACTCTCAGCCACATGTAAAGTATTCATCAACAGTCGTGTCCCAGGACTCTCAGCCACATGTAAAGTATTCATCAACAGTCATGTCCCAGGACTCTCAGCCACACGTAAAGTATTCATCAACAGTCGTGTCCCAGGACTCTCAGCCACATGTAAAGTATTCATCAACAGTCATGTCCCAGGACTCTCAGCCACATGTAAAGTATTCATCAACAGTCATGTCCCAGGACTCTCAGCCACACGTAAAGTATTCATCAACAGTCGTGTCCCAGGACTCTCAGCCACATGTAAAGTATTCATCAACAGTCATGCCCCAGGACTCTCAGCCACACGTAAAGTATTCATCAACAGTCATGCCCCAGGACTCTCAGCCACATGTAAAGTATTCATCAACAGTCACGCCCCAGGACTCTCAGCCACATGTAAAGCATTCTACCTTTAGTTTACCAGGTAAGAGTATTGAGAGCACATTTACAACAACAACCTGGAGAAGACTTTGACGAGGGCTTGAAATGAGCCAGTAAAGCAATACATTCTGGATGAACGATTAAGCCTTGTCAAGACACTTCATGTTGTGTTTCAGATAGTCTCTCATTTCAGTCAATCATCTTCATAAGTAGCCAAACCCCTGTGTCTTCAACTCAACCCAGTGTGTTCTGGGTGTTTAGATTCCAGACCAGGGACATCCATCTTGTGTCGTCAGTCCAAATATCATCTTTTGACAGCGACTGCATTTCCTCAGAGCCGTGGTTGTGGTGGAACCACTGTCATTGCATTCTTATTACTGCTCTCCCCGGCCACGCCGCCCTCAGCCACCGCTCAGCCTGCCAATCTCTCTGAAGCCTGTTAGAGTTAGTGCCAACCGAGTGGACAGGTTGATGGGTGGGCTGAGGTGTTTGTGTTGTGTGTGTGTGTACACACACTCTCACATGAACAGTGGACGTATAGGTGAATGTAACCACACACAGGATGTGCTGGTGTCATCCAGGAAATGAAAGAAACTAATTTTCCTCTGGGAACAGGTTTCATCTCTACACACAGGCAGTAAAGCTATATTGAACAGGTTACTGCAGAACAGGTTTAATCTCTACACATGTCTTGGTCAAAGGTCTCAGCCTACAGATGTACTCTCTTAATTGGATCACTCTGTTGGCGCAGAAAATGCAGACATGTTGTGTATTTAAGTTTTAAAACGTATTCTAATGTTTGTTATTCACACTTTAAAATGTCAGACTTGATTTACCCTTATGTAAAATGTATCAGCCCATACAAAAATGTCAGTTCATTTTAATCCACATAATAACCCACATTTCCTGTTACTGCAGGATGATTTCCCTGCTGTGAGAAACTGGTCAAATTAAGGTGGCAGATCGGTACCTCTGAAATGTGTCTCAGTGCAAGACATAGGTCAACAATGAATAAGACCAGACCAATCTCTGTAGGGTTTCCCCCGTCAAAACACACACCAAAATGTCTGTCAACACAGTTGGTTGTGGTGTTAATGAAATAGAAGCCTTGTGTGACATAAGGCATCCCACCATGCATGTTTTTGTTTGTGTGCTATACGAGAGCCTGTCCTCACCTCCTCTTTCTTCTGACGGGCTGGCAGGTTCTTTCCTCCCACATTGATGATGAGGAGATGGACAAATTGGCTTGTCACCTCTTAGGAGTCTTTCCTACAGTATGTCTGCTGCATTGTCACAACAAAGACATTTGATCCATGATGTGATGGTGGGTGTCTTTGAGAGAGACGGAGGGGGAGAGAGAGCCTTCAGAGTCTAAAGATATTCCCTCCATGTTAGACAAAACACTGTACCTCAATGATATTAGTCTAATGATTAGAGCAGGGTGAGGCCTTAAACAGCACTACCTCAATCATGTTAGCTTAATGAGCGAAGCAGGGTGAGGCCTTAATCATGTTAGCTTAATGAGCGAAGCAGGGTGAGGCCTTAACATGATTGAGGTAGTGCTGTTTAAGGCCTCACCCTGCCTCATTAAGATAAACAGCACTACCTCAATCATGTTATCTTAATGAGGCAGGGTGAGGCCTTAAACAGCACTACCTCAATCATGTTATCTTAATGAGGCAGGGTGAGGCCTTAAACAGCACTACCTCAATCATGTTAGCTTAATGAGCGAAGCAGGGTGAGGCCTTAAACAGCACTCTACCTCAATCATGTTAGCTTAATGAGCGACTCAGGGTGAGGCCAGACCAGGCTGTTGAACGGCAGACTTCACTATCCAGGTGAGCTCAGCTTTCCCACCTTGACACGTCTCTGACAGGTACACATAGCCTCGCCCCCACCCCTTCAACCACCCAACCACAGAACAGGTTCCATCACTCCCTCTGAGTCCCATCACAACACAGCCGCCAGGTTGAGCTGAGATACGCCACTCAACCCTAAACCCTAGCTGGGCACACAGTCTGACTGGATGACTGGGCTGGCTGGAAGTGTGTTGTGGAAAGTAACAATGTCTGTTGATTATGGTTTGGCTGAGCTCTCTCATTCTGTTCTGGTGACTCAGTGTAGGGAGTTGGGAGAGGGCATGTCAGACTCGGGGCTTAGTGTCATAGAGAAGTAGGTAAACAGTTCAGGAGGAGTGTTTGCTTCTCTGCCTGTCAATCATGCAGGTGCTTATCCTTGACATCCTCTCTACCTTCACTCAACACTGGTGTGTGATCCATAAATTAGTTTTCAGAGACTGCTGTGGTTATGAAGGCCTGCGGTGAGCTTGCAGGTGTTTAATCAGAGAAGAAGAGTTCTACCAACTATGACGGGGGACAGAATTTGAACATGTCTACCTAGTTCCAATACCTCCAGTATCATACCCCTAGGTAATAACCAGATCCATTTGAACATGTCTACCTCGTTCCAATACCTCCAGTATCATACCCCTAGGTAATAACCAGATCCAGTTGAACATCCGGTGCAGGTAATATGAAAGGAGAGGTTAGTTCTACCCTCTGGTTAAGTTAAGGTTCAAAGAGGAGAACGTCAGGGACATCCGTTTCTACAAATGATAGTCTGGCCTCTCTTTACACCATCCCAGTCATAATAAAGTGTACGTTTCTGACATGTGTTAACCTGCAAGGTGATGTGTGAACCCTCGGTCTTTCACCACATCATAACATACTGCAATAATAATATATGTCATTTAGCAGACGCTTTTATCCAAAGCGGCTTACAGTCATTCATTCATACATTTTAACGTATGGGTGTCCCAGGGAATCGAACCCACAACCCTGGCTGTGCCAGCACCATGCTCTACCAACTGAGCCATACATGGCAGATCAACTTTAACAGGCCTTTTAACAATAACCAATGAATTACCAGTTCATTAGTGGTAAATAAATCTGACTATAGATTTCAGAGGAGTAACTTTGCGATGCCCTGTCTGTGGCTAGAGACTCCGTGTGGAATGTTCTCTACAGGGTCATTAGTGTGATGCTCCGAATCAATCAGAGCTTTGGTGTTTGTGTGTCTGTGTATTTGTTGATCACTCTTGATTGACCCGCAGCAGATCGATCTAAATTGATTGACCTTGTTAGTAGTGGACAGAATGGAGTCTAGATCCTGAATAGAGTTGACCTATACCTTGATGTTGGATTAGTTAGCTAGTTCCTCCAAACCTTCACTCCGTGGGCCCTAAGCTTTAACCACCACTAATGTATCCTACCTAGTGTTTGCTAAACTCTGAGGCAGTGTAATGGACTCAGATTAGACCTTCTGCTAGCCTCAAAAGCACTTTCAATAACGACATTGTCATGTGTTTCTATGGAGACTTGAACCCGCTTTGAATCCAGAAGTAGTCTGAACCTGTGTTCAAGCAGCCGCCCCTTTTGTGTCTCCTAAAACATAGATGAGCGTGCCTACCGACAGGGTCGTGTTGATGATATCACACGCCTGACCTTTCTGAGCAGGACAAAGGCAGTGAGTCAGTCTAAGATGGAGGCTGAGGCTGGGGCATAGCAAGGGCTTATGGTCCAGCAGATGACAAATGGCGCCGGCGTTCCTCTCTGGTCCCTGTGTGCTTGGGAGCAGCCATATGTTGCCATGCTACTGAGGGGTAATGGTGGGAATGCGGCAGGCTGACATATGCTTCTCAAATGACTTCTTTAATGACATTGGTTTGTGTCGTCGTTGTTCTCGGGGGCCGAGTTGTTTACCTCGTGTTAGGTCAATATGTCACTGCATCACGATTAGTGTCAGCTCATCTGGCTCATCTATGGAATATGAAATGCAACACAATGCATAGGTTAATACTGCATAATGATTCTGGATGTTGGGACGATTGCGATACGATGGACGCGCACAATTGGAATCAAGACATCAGTGGTTGCGTCTCCCCCCCACCCTCTGATAATGTTCTCATCTGATTTCATCTCCCTCTCCTTTTCTCCCCAAGACTTTGTTCATTAAAAAGTTAGGCAACACAAACACAGTTGCAGATTGTGATGCCCATTATGACAATATAATGTGTTGTTCATCCTGTCTTCACATATAGGAGGGACGAGGAACTTAATTAGGGCCTTGACAAGATTACTCTAGTAAAGTGATGAGATGAATCATAATTGGTGTCACTGTGGATTAGCGCTCGCTCCGATTGGCCACCCCACTGGCAGCTCGGGCCTCACTAGTGGAGACCAGTGGACGAATCTGACTGAAAATCTTCAGCCTTGGCCCCTTTCTCTCTCTCTCCCCCTCTAGATCTCCCTTGGTAAGAGGGGGTTAGATCTCAGCCAACAGCCTAATGGCCCCTTTTGAAGTCCCACTAAATCCCCCTGACCCTGCCCCCGTTACACATGACCCCTTGCTCCTATGACCGTCCGGGGCTAAAGGAGGACAGACCAGGGGTTGACGTTAAGTTGGGGTGAGGGAAGGTAGGGGGGGGATGTTCAGCTGGGCGAGGCGGATGAGGTGGGCTCTCTTTACATAATGGTGGGTGGAGGGTGCTGACGCTGTATTGTCTCACTCCTTCATGTAAACAAAGTTTAAAAGCTAGGTCAGGGAATGGTGTTGTTTACAGTATAACTGGCTGTTGCAGTCGTCATGGAACAAATTCAATATTTTCTATCGTTGTGTTTTTTCCCGTGTCATCCCGTGGGTGTGCGTCTTGCTGTGGGTGTGTGTCTTGCTGTGGGTGTGTGTCTTGCCGTGGGTGTGTGTCTAGGTTCCAAAAGGGCACGTGTGGCTGGAAGGGGATAATCTTAGGAATTCCACAGACTCCAGGAGCTACGGCCCAGTTCCCTATGCCCTGATTCGAGGCCGTGTCTGCTTAAAGGTAAGGAGGGGAACATCGCCAGACCCATCTCACATTCATTTTAACCTTTAGAGTTAGTAGAATGGTCTGTATAAAGAGTTAGTAGAATGCTCTGGTCTGTATAAAGAGTTAGTAGAATGCTCTGGTCTGTATAAAGAGTTAGTAGAATGCTCTGGTCTCTGTAAAGAGTTAGTAGAATGGTCTGGTCTGTATAAAGAGCTATTATAATGGTCTGGTCTCTGTAAAGAGTTAGTAGAATGCTCTGGTCTGTGTAAAGAGTTAGTAGAATGCTCTGGTCTGTGTAAAGAGTTAGTAGAATGCTCTGGTCTGTGTAAAGAGTTAGTAGAATGCTCTGGTCTCTGTAAAGAGTTAGTAGAATGCTCTGGTCTGTATAAAGAGTTAGTAGAATGCTCTGGTCTGTATAAAGAGTTAGTAGAATGCTCTGGTCTCTGTAAAGAGTTAGTATAATGGTCTGGTCTGTAAAAATAGCTATTATTAGGGTCTGGTCTCTGTAAAGAGTTAGTAGAATGCTCTGGTCTGTGTAAAGAGTTAGTATAATGCTCTGGTCTGTGTAAAGAGTTAGTTTAATGGTCTGGTCTATATAAAGAGTTAGTAGAATGCTCTGGTCTGTATAAAGAGTTAGTAGAATGCTCTGGTCTCTGTAAAGAGTTAGTAGAATGCTCTGGTCTGTGTAAAGAGTTAGTAGAATGCTCTGGTCTGTATAAAGAGTTAGTAGAATGCTCTGGTCTGTGTAAAGAGTTAGTAGAATGCTCTGGTCTGTGTAAATAGTTAGTAGAATGCTCTGGTCTGTGTAAAGAGTTAGTAGAATGCTCTGGTCTGTGTAAAGAGTTAGTAGAATGCTCTGGTCTGTGTAAATAGTTAGTAGAATCCTCTGGTCTGTGTAAAGAGTTAGTAGAATGCTCTGGTCTGTGTAAAGAGTTAGTAGAATGCTCTGGTCTGTGTAAATAGTTAGTAGAATGCTCTGGTCTGTGTAAAGAGTTAGTAGAATGCTCTGGTCTGTGTAAAGAGTTAGTAGAATGCTCTGGTCTGTGTAAAGAGTTAGTAGAATGCTCTGGTCTGTATAAAGAGTTAGTAGAATGCTCTGGTCTGTATAAAGAGTTAGTAGAATGCTCTGGTCTGTGTAAATAGTTAGTAGAATGCTCTGGTCTGTGTAAATAGTTAGTAGAATGCTCTGGTCTGTGTAAATAGTTAGTAGAATGCTCTGGTCTGTGTAAATAGTTAGTAGAATCCTCTGGTCTGTGTAAAGAGTTAGTAGAATGCTCTGGTCTGTGTAAAGAGTTAGTAGAATGCTCTGGTCTGTGTAAATAGTTAGTAGAATCCTCTGGTCTGTGTAAATAGTTAGTAGAATGCTCTGGTCTGTATAAATAGTTAGTAGAATGCTCTGGTCTGTGTAAATAGTTAGTAGAATGCTCTGGTCTGTGTAAAGAGTTAGTAGAATCCTCTGGTCTGTGTAAAGAGTTAGTAGAATGCTCTGGTCTGTGTAAAGAGTTAGTAGAATCCTCTGGTCTGTGTAAAGAGTTAGTAGAATGCTCTGGTCTGTGTAAATAGTTAGTAGAATGCTCTGGTCTGTGTAAAGAGTTAGTAGAATGCTCTGGTCTGTATAAAGAGTTAGTAGAATGCTCTGGTCTGTGTAAATAGTTAGTAGAATGCTCTGGTCTGTATAAAGAGTTAGTAGAATGCTCTGGTCTGTGTAAATAGTTAGTAGAATGCTCTGGTCTGTGTAAAGAGTTAGTAGAATGCTCTGGTCTGTGTAAATAGTTAGTAGAATGCTCTGGTCTGTATAAAGAGTTAGTAGAATGCTCTGGTCTGTATAAAGAGTTAGTAGAATGCTCTGGTCTGTGTAAAGAGTTAGTAGAATGCTCTGGTCTGTGTAAAGAGTTAGTAGAATGCTCTGGTCTGTGTAAAGAGTTAGTAGAATGCTCTGGTCTGTGTAAAGAGTTAGTAGAATGCTCTGGTCTGTGTAAAGAGTTAGTAGAATGCTCTGGTCTGTGTAAAGAGTTAGTAGAATGCTCTGGTCTGTGTAAAGAGTTAGTAGAATGCTCTGGTCTGTGTAAAGAGTTAGTAGAATGCTCTGGTCTGTGTAAAGAGTTAGTAGAATGCTCTGGTCTGTGTAAAGAGTTAGTAGAATGCTCTGGTCTGTGTAAAGAGTTAGTAGAATGCTCTGGTCTGTGTAAAGAGTTAGTAGAATGCTCTGGTCTGTGTAAAGAGTTAGTAGAATGCTCTGGTCTGTATAGAGAAATCTGTGCCACGTTTCTGATATCACAGCCTCCTTTTGACTTTGCCCATGGCCATGGTTAAATATGAAATGCCTTGCACTAAAATTGATTGTAGGTTTACTGTTGCTTTGCCTGTATTCAAAATATTCCTTATTCCCCATTCTGTGGCAAGTTGAGTAAATGCAAACACTCAAACAAGTTGGAAGTTCAAGACAGATCTGTCTCGTAGACCAAGGCCTGGGCAACCTATTGTCTAGCTGTCCATTCTGCTGTGTTGTCATGTCACTGGATGTCATAGCAACCATGACCCTGGAAACAGGTCAGACAACCTTCTGTCTGTTTGACTGGACCGCAGCCGTACACTGGGGGCCCAATGACGAGACCTGACGACAGTTTTATGAAGTCGCATACATCATTTAAATCCACGTTACCAAGCGTATCCAGGAAGTGAGGATGTTGGAATAGTCATGATAAACACATTATGTAATGGATAAATGTTGTTTGTTCTTCTTTTATGAGAGCCCTAGTACCCTTTTAACCCAACGTCTTCTCCTTTGTTTGTTTTGGTGTTTTTCTCTCTTTCCAGCTCTGGCCTCTACATCATGTTGGTGCCCTCAACCAAAGTCCCACAGGACGAGTCGTAAGAAGGAGTGACTGAGTCTACTGATCTGTGTACATGCATCATTTTGTAATATTTTCTAATTAAAGGCATATTTATCTTGAAGAATGTTGTCCCTCTCAATTTGACTGACAATTTGAGTTCATTTGGGTTGAATTGTAGGGTGTGTTTGAGTTAAATGTGAAAATCCATGGATAGTTGGATCTGCAGGTTGATAACGTACCAGGCATAGTAATCTGGGGCTTCCAGTGTGTTGGCAGGAGCAGCACCCTGCTCTGTAGGAACAGCGTCACGTGAGGAGGGAGTTAAACTGTGCCTCTCTGGAGCTGCTAGTGGTAGAGGAGGGGAGGTGTGATTTTGGACTAACAGAAGAACTCATCTCTGACCCAGCTAACTCAACAGATTACAGTGAATAGCTGAAATCCAGCATCCAAGAAGTAGAGGCCATTCATTTTAAATAAGTTGTATTGTCCTGGAATTGACGTCTTCTGCCACTGTAGATCTGAGATGCCTACTTTTAGAATCTCTACGTGTATAATTGACTGGCCCACAATGCAGGGCGTGCTGCATGTATCATCCCTGACAGACATGGAAAATGGGGGTCAAGAAGGATCAAAGAAGCTCAACATCTACAAAGGAATACAAAAAAGTGTAATTCGTTTCAGGTTTACCTTTTCTCACTGTTGTGGTAAAACAAGCCTTTCTTGGTGATTAATATTTCATCGGGCCAACAAGGCAATTGGACAAATGTTAACATTTCCCATTTAGCCATCCAATATTTATAAGCACTTAGTAAGGCAAAGCTCACAACTGAGTAGTTAGTGTATACACTCTACACTACTATTCTATTGATGTGGGGAGGAAGAGAGATGTTTGGCATTTTTTGGGAATGCTTTGCAATCTGTGTGACAAGTTTTCAGGGTCAACTGCAAATACACAAAATATCTTTCAATATCAAACCTGTAACATGTGCAGTCCACAACGTGCGCTCCATCAGCCGCTGAAAATAGGACTGCATACAGTGGAGTCGGAAAGTACTCAGAACCCTTCACTTTTACCACATTTTGTTACGTTACAGCCTTATTCAAAAAAATTGATTAAATTGTTGTATTTCCTCCTCAAAAACAGGTTTTTAGAAATGTTTGCAAATGTATTAAAAATGTTAAACATCACATTTACGTACGTTTTCAGACCATTTACTCAGTACTTTGTTGAAGCACCTTTTTGGCAGCGATTACAGACTCAGGTATTCTTGGCTATGACGCTACAAGCTTGGCACATCTGTATTTGAGGAGTTTCTCCCATTCTTCTCTGTAGATCCTCTCAAGCTCTGTCAGGTTGGATGGGAAGCGTCGCTGCACAGCTATTTTCAGGTCTCTCCAGAGATGTCCGATCAGGTTCAAGTCCGGGCTCTGGCTGGGCCACTCAAGGACATTCAGAGATTTGTCCCAAAGCCACTCCTGCTGTATATTTAGGGTTGTTGTCCTGTTGGAAGGTGAACCTTCACCCCAGTCTGAAGTCCTGAGCGCTCTGGAGCAGGTTTTCATCAAGGATCTCTCTGTACTTTGCTCCATTCATCTTTCCCTCGATCCTGACTAGTCTCCCAGTCCCTGCCACTGAAAAACATGCCCACAGCATGATGCTACAGCACTGTCAAGTGTGGGACCTTATATAGACAGATGTGTGCCTTTTCCAAATCCCATTTAATCAATTGAATTTACCACAGGTGGACTCCAATCAAGTTGTAGAAACATCTCAAGGATGATCAATGGAAACAGGATGCACCTGAGCTCAGTTTTGAGTCTCATAGCAAAAGGTCTGAATACCTATGTAAATAAGGTATATGTATATGGAGATATGTTTTTTTTATTTGAAATTATTTAGCAAAAAAATGTTTTAAACCTGTGTTTGCTTTGTCATAATGGGGTATTGTGTGTAGATGAGTTATGTTTTTATTTTTTATCCATTTAAGAATAAGGCTGTAAACGTAACAAAATGTGGAAAACGTCAAGGGGTCTGAATACTTTCCGAATGCACTATACGTTCTGCAGTACAAATGCACCTATTTAACATACTGCAGCCAAATGTATTATTAAACACATTTTCCTCAACAACAATGATTTGGTTTGTCGAGAGGTGAACTAGGACTGTATGTAACTCAACTGTCAGTCAAGCAGGATCTTTATGACACCAGTGTAAAGACTGTCTTACTGGGCTGGCTCCTCCACAAGGCCTTCTTCAGCAGTAGTTCAGAGCCCACTGTGTATCCTGCTTAGACAGCCCTGTCCTAAGGACATGACAGCGTTCTCATACACCTAGTAAAGCAGCTCAGCTGGTCACTCTCCAGAAGAGAGAGGGCCTCTCCTCCTCACAGTTCCCCAGGGGCTGTGAGGGCCAGACGGCTGCCCGTCCCTGTCCAGCTGCCTCATCTGTCTGGCGGGGATGTAGGGTCAGAAACTGGCTTTCTGTGACACTGAATTCTCTGCTTGAGTGTGATCGTGCCTCCTGGGAGGGCCGCTCGTGTGTTTGTGTGCGTGACATCATTTGCATATGTGTGTGTATACATGTTTTATTTACAGTAGCGGAGAGGGTTTGGCTTGAAGCACATCTATTTTTCCTATTTTAACTTCATCTGCTGTGTGTCAACACAGTGCCAGTGTCCAAGTGAAATGCTGACACAGGGAGTCTGTTTATATTTTTATAACCTAGTGCCCCATAGAGGGAGCTCACTGTCCTTCTGCTGCTTGAGGACTAGAGGGAGAATAGCACTGTGTTCTGCTGCACAAGCAATGGTGGATACTGTAACCTTGGGGATTAGCTCCCACAGATGGTGGATACTGTAACCTTGGGGATTAGCTCCCACAGATGGTGGATACTGTAACCTTGGGGATTAGCTCCCACAGATGGTGGAAACTGTTAACTTGGGGATTAGCTCCCACAGATGGTGGAAACTGTTAACTTGGGGATTAGCTCCCACAGATGGTGGATACTGTAACCTTGGGGATTAGCTCCCACAGATGGTGGATACTGTTAACTTGGGGATTAGCTCCCACAGATGGTGGAAACTGTTAACTTGGGGATTAGCTCCCACAGATGGTGGAAACTGTTAACTTGGGGATTAGCTCCCACAGATGGTGGATACTGTAACCTTGGGGATTAGCTCCCACAGATGGTGGATACTGTAACCTTGGGGATTAGCTCCCACAGATGGTGGATACTGTTAACTTGGGGATTAGCTCCCACAGATGGTGGAAACTGTTAACTTGGGGATTAGCTCCCACAGATGGTGGATACTGTAACCTTGGGGATTAGCTCCCACAGATGGTGGAAACTGTTAACATGGGGATTAGCTCCCACAGATGGTGGCTACTATTAATTTGGGGATTAGCTCCCACAGATGGTGGATACTGTAACCTTGGGGATTAGCTCCCACAGATGGTGGCTACTATTAATTTGGGGATTAGCTCCCACAGATGGTGGATACTGTAACCTTGTGGATTAGCTCCCACAGATGGTGGAAACTGTAACCTTGGGGATTAGCTCCCACAGATGGTGGCTATTATTAATTTGGGGATTAGCTCCCACAGATGGTGGATACTGTAACCTTGGGGATTAGCTCCCACAGATGGTGGCTACTATTAATTTGGGGATTAGCTCCCACAGATGGTGGATACTGTAACCTTGGGGATTAGCTCCCACAGATGGTGGATACTATTAATTTGGGGATTAGCTCCCACAGATGGTGGGTACTGTTAACATGGGGATTAGCTCCCACAGATGGTGGGTACTGTTAACTTGGGGATTATCTCCCACAGATGGTGGGTACTGTTAACTTGGGGATTATCTCCCACAGATGGTGGGTACTGTTAATTTGGGGATTAGCTCCCACAGATGGTGGGTACTATTAACTTGGGGATTAGCTCCCACAGATGGTGGATATTGTTACCTTGGGGATTAGCTCCCACAGATGGTGGATACTGTTAACTTGGGGATTAGCTCCCACAGATACATGATGAGCATATAACTAGGCATATAACACTTAATTTACTACTAGGAGATCATTCCTGTCTACCTTCAACAGTTTAAATTGAATTCCACCACGTGAAATACAGACGTGCAATTCCATATGAACTGTAAAGTGATAACCACAATTGATCTCTATTTAATGGCAGTTCTACTGACCCCAAAGTCACCCTTGGAGATGCACACTTTATTTAATGAAGTTGAATTCCAGCAATGACACCCACCCACACAGCTGTACAACCTCACATAATCACTGAAGAGATGACGGGGAAGAGATGTACCTCACATAATCATTGAAGAGATGAAAGAGAGAGGTCCAGAGGAGAGAGGTCCAAAGAGAGAGAGGTCCAAAGAGAGAGAGGTCCAGAGAGAGAGGTCCAGAGAGAGAGAGAGAGGTCCAGAGAGAGAGAGAGAGGTCCAGAGAGAGAGGGGTCCAGAGAGAGAGAGGTCCAGAGAGAGAGAGGTCCAGAGAGAGAGGGGTCCAGAGAGAGAGAGTTCCGGAGAGAGAGAGGTCCAGAGAGAGAGAGAGGTCCAGGGAGAGAGAGAGGTCCAGGGAGAGAGAGAGGTCCAGAGAGAGAGAGAGGTCCAGAGAGAGAGAGAGGTCCAGAGAGAGAGAGAGGTCCAGAGAGAGAGAGGTCCAGAGAGAGAGATCCAGAGAGAGAGAGAGGTCCAGAGAGAGAGGTCCAGAGAGAGAGAGAGGTCCAGAGAGAGAGATCCAGAGAGAGAGAGAGGTCCAGAGAGAGAGATCCAGAGAGAGAGAGGTCCAGAGAGAGAGGTCCAGAGAGAGAGAGAGGTCCAGAGAGAGAGAGAGGTCCAGAGAGAGAGAGAGGTCCAGAGAGAGAGAGGTCCAGAGAGAGAGAGGTCCAGAGAGAGAGAGGTCAAGAGAGAGAGGTCCAAAGGAGAGAGGTCCAGAGAGAGAGGTCCAGAGAGGAGAGGTCCAGAGAGAGAGAGGTTGAGAGAGAGAGAGGTTGAGAGAGAGATCCAGAGAGAGAGGTCCAGAGAGAGAGGTCCAGAGAGAGAGGTCCAGAGAGAGAGGTCCGGAGAGAGGTCCAGAGAGAGAGAGGTCCAGAGAGAGAGAGGTCCAGAGAGAGAGAGGTCCAGAGAGAGAGGTCCAGAGAGAGGTCCAGAGAGAGAGGTCCAGAGAGAGAGGTCCAGAGAGAGAGAGGTCCAGAGAGAGAGAGGTCCAGAGAGAGAGAGGTCCAGAGAGAGAGAGGTCCAGAGAGAGAGGTCCAGAGAGAGAGAGAGGTCCAGAGAGAGAGAGAGATCCAGAGAGAGAGAGAGGTCCAGAGAGAGAGAGGTCCAGATAGAGAGATCCAGAGAGAGAGAAAGGTCCAGAGAGAGAGGTCCAGAGAGAGAGGTCCAGAGAGAGAGGTCCAGAGAGAGATCCAGAGAAATCTCCAGGAACAGGGTTGGAGAGCCCTGAGACATAATATATCGCTCTCTCAAACAAATAGAACCAGGAGGGAGGTCAATAGTACAATCTGTTTCGAATAGCTATCAGACATTGCTCTTTGTATAAATAGTCTTATTTACCCTGTGGCCATATCAGATCCTATAGCAACACAGGGGACAACTGCTCCAGTCAGTCTACACATCCTTTCTCCCTCTATCTCTTTCCTTCTCTCTATCCCACCCCTCATCTCTGTTACCCCTCCTCTTTCTCATCCCTATCTTCTCCTTCCCCTCCTCTCCTTTAGCTGATGAGGGAATCACTCCTTTCATTAACGAATCCTTTCAGGTTCTTCTTTTAATCACTCTTCTGTTAGAGCTTCTTAATTAAGACTTCACAGTCCTGTTTGAACATAGCAGATTTCAGCTCTGTGTGTGCGTGTGCATGCCTGTGTGTGTGTGTGTGTGCGTGCGTGTTCCCGCCTGTGTCGAGGGGCGAACATCAGAACAGAGGAGTTACACTTCTGTTGTCAGTTTGAAGTTGTTCACACACACACACACACACACACACACACACTCAGGCAGCCCCAGAGATCCATACCAGACAGATGGTATTGGTGTGCTCAGGGATGGGTGGGATGTCTGTTTGTTGTGATCAGACACACACAAGGTTGTCTTCTCACAGCCCACTGATCAAAGCAGCAGCACAACACAAACACTATCTTAATCAAGCACAGATAAAGTTGGGATATGTAATGAAAAGCTGAAATGCTGAAACACAAGGAAAAGCATTCCAAATACTTTTGTAAATATGGTGTATGTGGACACCCCTTCAAATTAGTGGATTTGGCTATTTCATGACGCTGACAGGTGTACGAAGAGCTCAGTGACTTTCATTTTGGCACCGTCACAGGATACCACTTTTCCAACAAGTCAGTTTGTAAAACGTCTGCCCTGCTAGAGCTGCCCTGGTCAACTGTAAATGCTGTTATTGTGAAGTGGAAACATCTAGGAGCAACAACGGCTCAGCCGTGAAGTGGTAGGCCACATAAGCTCACAGAACCGCTGAGTGCTTAACAGCATAGCGCGCAAAAAACGCCTGTCCTCAGTTGCAACACTGACTACCGACAACATCAGCACAATAACTGTTCGTCGGGATCTTCCTGAAATGGGTTTCCATGGCTGAGCAGCGGCACACAAGCCTAAGATCACCATGTGCAATGCCAAGCGTCGGCTGGAGGGGTGTAAAGCTCGCCACCATTGGACTCTGGAGCAGTGGAAACGTGTTCTCTGGAGTGATGAATCACGCTTCGCCCTCTGGCAGTCTGACGGACTAATCTGGTTTGTCAGATGCCAAGAGAACGCTATCTGTCCGAATGCATAGTGCCAACTGTAAAGTTTGGTGGAGGAGGAATAGTGGTCTGGGGCTGTTTTTATGGTTCGGGCTAGGCCCCTTAGTTACAGTGAAGGGAAATCTTAACACTACAGTATACAGTGACATTCTAGACGATTCTGTGCTTCCAACTTTGTGGCAACAGCTTGGGGAAGGCCCTTTCCTGTTTCAGCATGACAATGCCCTTGTGCACAAAGCGAGATATAGGTGTGGAAGAAATTGACTGGCCTGCACAGATCCCCGACCTCAACCCCATCGAACACTTTTGTGATGAATTGGAACGGCGACTGCGAGCCAGGCCTAACCGCCTAACATCAGTGCCAGACCTCACTAATGCTCTTGTGGCTGAATGGAAGCAAGTCCCCGCAGCAATGTTCCAACATCTAGTGGAAAGCCTTCCCAGAAGAGTGGAGGCTGTTATAGCAGCAAAGGGGGGGAACCAACTCCAATATTAATGTCCATGATTTTGGAATGAGATGTTCGAGGAGCAGGTGTCCTCTTACTGTTGGGCCATGTAGTATAGTTTTAACATAGAATAGATTCATTCTATTTATATGCATTTTATTAACTACATGATGCAAACTTCTTCTGTCTGTTGTTGTTTCAATAGGACGTCGGGAAAGTGAGCCACAACGTGAGCCTGATGACAGCGTCTATATAGCAGCTATGGGAAACTCTGGTCCTCACACTTTTGCCCCAGCCCCTTCTAACACACCTGACTTCAATAATCAACTAATCAAGATCTTCAGTTTAGAATGTAATTAGTTTAATCAGCTGTGTGACATCACTCCGGCACTCGAGGACTGGAGTTGCCCATCCCTGGTCTACAGTAGTTGGACATATAACATGGAGAGACAATAGGTGCTAATCATTTCCCTAACGCAATATCTAATGCAGAAGCTTTTCCTCTGTAGTAGTCTTCCATCCAGCATGGTACATGTTCCTGTCACAGCTGGTGTTTCCCCCCTAAAGGCAGTCAACACTATTTGTACTTCTCCTAATGTTGGGACGTACTGTGTGTGTGTGAGGGGGGGCTTGTACTCTCACAGAGAGTCCTAATGGAAAGCTATGGGACCTGTATCTGCAGGGCATGGGGGGGGGGGGAGGGGGGAGGGGGGGTGAAGGGGGGTGGGCGATGGCAGCCGTGGTCTGACATGCCTGACCTATATACCCCCACTCACACAAAACACACACACACACACACACACACACACACACACACACACACACACACACACACACACACACACACACACACACACATACACTGACTAGAACACACACATGCACTATCTCATGTGCATACATACACACACACTTTGCTAAGAAAGTGTTTTCTGTAGTAGAGGGAAAGAATACAACCCTCTCATCTGGGACACCACTTTCTCTGCTCTGTTTTGGAGGATTGGCCATGTATATATATCTCTCTCTCTTTCTCTGCTCTGTTTTGGAGGATTGGCCTTGTATATATATCTCTCTCTCTTTCTCTGCTCTGTTTTGGAGGATTGGCCATGTATATATCAATTCAATTCAAGGGGCTTTATTGGCATGGGAAACATGTGTTAACATTGCCAAAGCAAGTGAGGTAGATGAAATACAAAAGTGAAATAAACAATATAAATTAACAGTAAACATTACACATACAGAAGTTTCAAAACAATAAAGACATTACAAATGTCATATTATACATATATATATATATATATATATATATATATATATATACAGTGTTGTAACAATGTACAAATGGTTAAAGAACACAAGGGAAAATAAATAAGCATAAATATGGGTTGTATTTACAATGGTGTTTGTTCTTCACTGGTTGCCCTTTTCTTGTGGCAACAGGTCACAAATCTTGCTGCTGTGATGGCACACTGTGGAATTTCCCCCAGTAGATATGGGAGTTTATCAAAATTGGATTTGTTTTCGAATTCTTTGTGGATCTGTGTAATCTGAGGGAAATATGTATCTCTAATATGGTCATACGTTGGACAGGAGGTTAGGAAGTGCAGCTCAGTTTCCACCTCATTTTGTGGGCAGTGTGCACATAGCCTGTCTTCTCTGGAGAGCCAGGTCTGTCTACGGCGGCCTTTCTCAATAGCAAGGCTATGCTCACTAAGTCTGTACATAGTCAAAGCTTTCCTTGAGTTTGGGTCAGTCACAGTGGACAGGTATTCTGCCACTGTGTACTCTCTGTTTAGGGCCAAATAGCATTCTAGTTTGCTCTGTTTTTTGTTAATTCTTTCCAATGTGTCAAGTAATTATCTTTTTGTTTTCTCAAGATTTGGTTGGGTCTAATTGTGCTGCTGTCCTGGGGCTCTGTGGGGTGTGTTTGTGAACAGAGCCCCAGGACCAGCTTTCTTAGGGGACTCTTCTCCACGTTCATCTCTCTGTAGGTGATGGCTTTGTTATGGAAGGTTTGGGAATCGCTTCCTTTTAGGTGGTTGTAGAATTTAACGTCTCTTTTCTGGATTTTGATAATTAGTGGGTATCGGCCTAATTCTGCTCTGCATGCATTATTTGGTGTTTTACGTTGTACACAGAGGATATTTTTGCAGAATTCTGTATGCAGAGTCTCAATTTGGTGTTTGTCCCAAGTCTTGTTTGGTGAGCGGACCCCAGACCTCACAACCGTAAAGGGCAATGGGCTCTATGACTGATTCAAGTATTTTTAGCCAGATCCTAATTGGTATGTTGAAATTTATGTTCCTTTTGATGGCATAGAATGCCCTTCTTGCCTTGGCTCTCAGATCGTTCACAGCTTTGTGGAAGTTACTTGTGGCGCTGATGTTTAGGCCAAGGTATGTATAGTTTTTTGTGTGCTCTAGGGCAACGGTGTCTAGATGGAATTTGTATTTGTGGTCCTGGCGACTGGACCTTTTATATCTCTCTCTCTCTTTCTCTGCTCTGTTTTGGAGGATTGGCCATGTATTCTCTGCTCTGTTTTGGAAGTGAGAGGAGGGCGTGTTTGAAAAGTTTTATAGCCCATGTCTCTTCACAGGGGCGGGCCACTAATTGAGCAGAGCCCTATATTATAAAAACCCAAATCCCACATTTTAGAAGCTAAAATCACATTTCATCCCATCACGAATAATTTCATATTCAAACATTTAAATAGAACAACAATTCTATGTGAATCCGATAACTGATGTGTAGGCTTTCCACTGTAGAGTTTATGTCATCTTATCATTGATGAGAATGTCTCAGATGACAACCGAACTGACATCATATTCATTAAGTACCACCGCATATGTTCAATTGGTCGCATTACCAGAATATAGTTCATTTCCCCCTACCTTCTGAGATTCCCAGAATCTCTATGTTAACCAAAGGTTTTGCAAATGTAACCTCAGTAGGGTAGAGAGAGGAAAAAGGGGGGAAGAGGTATTTATGACTGTCATAAACCTTCCCCCAGGCCAACGTCATGACAATGGTAAGGATGTTAACAGTGTAGAAGAGGGGATGGATAGTGTTTGATTGACAATACTGGAATGGCCCGAGGAGGACTGTCTCATCTCTCTCTCTCTCTCTCTCTCTCTCTCACCTTCTCACCCTCTCTCTTTCTCTCTCTCTTTTCTCTCTCTCGCTCTCTATCTCTTTCTCCTTCTCACCCTCTCTCTCTCTCCCCTTCATTCTCTTTCTATCCTTCTCTCTTTCCTCCTCTTTCTATCGCTCTCTCCTTCGCTCTCTCTCTAATTTGTCCTCCGTAATCTTTGAGTTGTGCCTCCGTCTATTAGAGAAAGGTGCTCTGCTGTGGCCCACAACGGGCCTTGTATTTGCCCCTGGGTTAGAAGAGGGCAGGGAGAGGGGGAAGGAGTGAGGGAGGAGATGGAAAACAAGTTAGATCCTTAGAGCGGGGCATGGGGCTGAGTGGTGATGGAGTGCTGGCACAGGGAAGCAGAGCATTGCGTGTGTGTGTTTGTGTTCCTCTTCGGTCACTGCAGTTCAAAAGCTGAACCATGTCCAAGGCAGGGTAATGATGCAGTCGGCCTCAGCAGACTACAATAACCAACCGTCTCGGCCTGGCCAATTACTGTCCGCCGCAATTATATTTCCAATTCAGAGGTAACAGGGGAGAGTGGCCCAACTCTACTAATCATTTCAAGCAATTACTTTAAAAATGAATTACAATGTCTTGGTTGGCTGTGCGTGCCTGCTCTTTTGGAGGGGAGGTTTTTGTTTGTGTTTTTGTTGCTGTTTTCAGTTTGTCAAACGGGTAGACTTGAAAGGATGGAGTGGGAGGGTAGAGGAGATATCAGCCACGGTACAAGCCAAAAATCAACCCCATGCCTGGGTTGAGAGACTTAATCAATACAGGGGCTTGTTGGGCTTGGGACCCGACCCAGGTGGCATTTCTGCTGTTGTAAAAAGGGTGCTCTATCCTCCTGTAGATGCCAAAGTGCTTTGCTGCTCTATTAGAAATGGTGTCAGCTAAAATTGCTTCCGAAGGCAGAGAGTCCAAACAACTGAATGACCATGGAAGAGGACGGTGAAGTTAAAGAGGAGTTTAGAAAGGTGCTTACAGGGGCACCTCAAGGAGGACAGAAAATACCATCCTCAGACTCTCTCAGGCTTTTCCCCTCAAGGTCTCCCTTTAATCAACAACAAGCTAACTTACTTGAAGCATCTTCTGCCACATTTAACACAACACGAACGGGTGGCCATTGATTTAATTTACCTGAAAGGGTCAGAGTGGACACCATCCTCAAAGACATTTACATCCACTCCCAACTATTTGGATTGAGACAGGTGCATTGTGGGATGAATATAGTTAATGCCTTTGGCTGGAAGTCCTGGACCATGTTAAAAGCTTTTGTCTTGTCCAGTATTGTCTTGTCCAGTATTGTCTTGTCCAGTATAGTCTGGTCCAGTATAGTCTGGTCCAGTATTGTCTGGTCCAGTATAGTCTTGTCCAGTATAGTCTGGTCCAGTATTGTCTTGTCCAGTATAGTCTGGTCCAGTATAGTCTGGTCCAGTATTGTCTTGTCCAGTATAGTCTGGTCCAGTATAGTCTGGTCCAGTATAGTCTGGTCCAGTATAGTCTGGTCCAGTATTGTCTTGTCCAGTATTGTCTTGTCCAGTATTGTCTTGTCCAGTATAGTCTGGTCCAGTATAGTCTGGTCCAGTATTGTCTTGTCCAGTATTGTCTTGTCCAGTATAGTCTTGTCCAGTATTGTCTTGTCCAGTATTGTCTGGTCCAGTATAGTCTGGTCCAGTATTGTCTTGTCCAGTATAGTCTGGTCCAGTATTGTCTTGTCCAGTATTGTCTTGTCCAGTATAGTCTGGTCCAGTATAGTCTGGTCCAGTATTGTCTTGTCCAGTATTGTCTTGTCCAGTATTGTCTGGTCCAGTATAGTCTGTTCCAGTATTGTCTTGTCCAGTATTGTCTTGTCCAGTATAGTCTGGTCCAGTATAGTCTGGTCCAGTATTGTCTTGTCCAGTATAGTCTGGTCCAGTATAGTCTGGTCCAGTATTGTCTTGTCCAGTATAGTCTGGTCCAGTATAGTCTGGTCCAGTATTGTCTGGTCCAGTATTGTCTTGTCCAGTATTGTCTTGTCCAGTATAGTCTGGTCCAGTATTGTCTGGTCCAGTATAGTCTGGTCCAGTATAGTCTTGTCCAGTATTGTCTTGTCCAGTATTGTCTTGTCCAGTATAGTCTGGTCCAGTATTGTCTGGTCCAGTACTGTCTGGTCCAGTATAGTCTGGTCCAGTATAGTCTGGTCCAGTATAGTCTGGTCCAGTATTGTCTTGTCCAGTATTGTCTTGTCCAGTATAGTCTGGTCCAGTATTGTCTGGTCCAGTACTGTCTGGTCCAGTATAGTCTGGTCCAGTATAGTCTGGTCCAGTATAGTCTGGTCCAGTATTGTCTTGTCCAGTATAGTCTTGTCCAGTATAGTCTGGTCCAGTATAGTCTGGTCCAGTATAGTCTTGTCCAGTATTGTCTGGTCCAGTATAGTCTGGTCCAGTATTGTCTGGTCCAGTATAGTCTGGTCCAGTATAGTCTTGTCCAGTATTGTCTGGTCCAGTATAGTCTGGTCCAGTATAGTCTGGTCTAGTATAGTCTTGTCCAGTATAGTCTGGTCCAGTATAGTCTGGTCCAGTATTGTCTGGTCCAGTATAGTCTTGTCCAGTATAGTCTGGTCCAGTATTGTCTTGTCCAGTATTGTCTGGTCCAGTATAGTCTGGTCCAGTATAGTCTGGTCCAGTATTGTCTTGTCCAGTATAGTCTGGTCCAGTATTGTCTGGTCCAGTATTGTCTTGTCCAGTATAGTCTGGTCCAGTATAGTCTGGTCCAGTATAGTCTGGTCCAGTATAGTCTGGTCCAGTATAGTCTGGTCCAGTATAGTCTGGTCCAGTATTGTCTTGTCCAGTATTGTCTTGTCCAGCATTGTCTTGTCCAGTATAGTCTGGTCCAGTATAGTCTTGTCCAGTATAGTCTGGTCCAGTATAGTCTGGTCCAGTATTGTCTTGTCCAGTATTGTCTTGTCCAGTATTGTCTTGTCCAGTATAGTCTGGTCCAGTATTGTCTTGTCCAGTATAGTCTGGTCCAGTATTGTCTGGTCCAGTATTGTCTTGTCCAGTATAGTCTGGTCCAGTATAGTCTGGTCCAGTATAGTCTTGTCCAGTATAGTCTGGTCCAGTATAGTCTGGTCCAGTATTGTCTTGTCCAGTATAGTCTGGTCCAGTATAGTCTGGTCCAGTATTGTCTTGTCCAGTATAGTCTGGTCCAGTATAGTCTGGTCCAGTATTGTCTTGTCCAGTATAGTCTGGTCCAGTAAAGTCTGGTCCAGTACTGTCTTGTCCAGTATAGTCTGGTCCAGTATAGTCTGGTCCAGTATTGTCTGGTCCAGTATTGTCTTGTCCAGTATAGTCTGGTCCAGTATAGTCTGGTCCAGTATAGTCTGGTCCAGTATTGTCTGGTCCAGTATTGTCTTGTCCAGTATAGTCTGGTCCAGTATTGTCTTGTCCAGTATAGTCTGGTCCAGTATAGTCTGGTCCAGTATAGTCTGGTCCAGTATTGTCTGGTCCAGTATTGTCTTGTCCAGTATAGTCTGGTCCAGTATTGTCTTGTCCAGTATAGTCTGGTCCAGTAGGGTCTGGTCCAGTATAGTCTGGTCCAGTATAGTCTGGTCCAGTATAGTCTGGTCCAGTATTGTCTGGTCCAGTATAGTCTGGTCCAGTATAGTACACACCACATGATATGAAATAAAAACAGTGGAAGACAACGTAGGAGAAGTGATGAAACAGAGAGAGAGAAAGAAATACTAACTTCCCTGCAATGCACTCTAATATGGGGAAATTCATTAACGAAGGAAGGCCTGAGAGGTTTCTTCACACATCATATTTCAGGCACAAAAACCCCATCCAATCTGAAACTCCTATACAGGTGGACATTAACCTCTACACGTGTGTGTGTGTGTGTGTGTGTGTGTGTGTGTGTGTGTGTGTGTGTGTGTGTGTGTGTGTGTGTGTGTGTGTGTGTGTGTGTGTGTGTGTGTGTGTGTGTGTGTGTGTGTGTGTGTGTGTGTGTGTGGTATATGTCATGAGTCTGGCGGTTTGTTCCTTTACCTTATTCCCTCTCTGACACGTACACGCTGCTGTATTCACATGTAGTGCCACAGAGGATAACACTGAGTGTACAACACATTAACAACACCTGCTCTTTCCATGACAGACTGACCAGGTACATCCAGGTGGAAGCTAGGATCCCTTATTGATGTCACTTGTTAAATCCACTTCAATCAGTGTAGATGAGGGGAGGAGACCAGTTAACAAGAAGGATTGTTAAGCCTTGAGACAATTGAGACGTGGATGTGTATGTGTGCCATTCAGAGGGTGGATGGGCAAGACAAAATATTTAAGTGCCTTTGAACAGCGTAGGTGCCAGGCGCACTGGTTTGAGTGTGTCAAGAACTGCTACTCTTCTGGGTTTTTCACACTCAACAGTTTCCCGTGTATCAAGAATGGTCCACCACCAAAAGGACATCCAGCCAACTTGATACAACTTTGGGAAGCATTGGAGTCAACCCTGAACTTGGCATTATGCGAGTTTGTGAAGGCCACTGTTTCCTATCTCAGCAAAGAGGTTGGCCATGGACAGGTGCGCCCTGTTGATGCCAAGGTCTTGGCTATATCTGCATTCCCCGTACCTACTGCCAGACGAGAGCTACATCGCTTTTTAGGGATGGTTGGCTACGACCCTAGTTCCTGTAAACTTCTCTGCGGTAGTTGCTCCATTGATCGATTTGCTCGGTCTGGCTAGATCGTTTGAGTGGTCCCTTTTGATACTGCTAAAGCACTCTTATGTAATACCCCTGTATTTGCTGTTCCGGACTTTCAACGAGCGTTTAAACTTGAGGTAGATGCTAGTGCCAGAGGTGCTGGTGCTGTTCTACTGCAGCAGGACAAGAGTGGAGTGGATCATCCTGTTTGTTATTTTTCTCGAAAGTTTAACAAATGTCAGGCTAACTATGCAACCATCGAACAAGAAGCTCTAGCTTTGTTGTTATGTACAACCAGAACCAGCGCCTTATGCGTTGGCCGCTTATTGTGCAGAATTATAATTTGGAGATGCGAAACAAAAAGGGTTCTGAAAATGTATTGGCAGATGTTTTGTCTCGTGTTTAAAAATGTATGATTTTTGTATATCTCGTTAGGTTGCCTTTGCTTGTTGAACTTGTTAGTATTCGTTGTAAATACTTTGATCGCAATCCTTATTGGTTAGCTCTTTTTTTAACGGTGGGAGTGTTACGGATACAGGTATCCTGGGGTTATTTCTATTTCTCCTCTGTCCTAGTAATAGGTGGCAGTCATCAGTCGCATCAATCTGAAGACACACCTCCTCCTGTTTCCTTTACCCAATCACATCCCCTTTCCCTTGGTTTAAGAACCCAGTCAGTTGATTTCCCAGACACTCTCTCTCTCTTTCTTTCTTTCTTTCTTTCTTTCTTTAGATTTGCTGAAAACCACATAATCTTTCATACCCCACAGTTTAGTGTGTTTGTGCGGATCCATCTCACATTGTCTGTTATCATGTGAGTGTGTACTGCTGTGGTGTATTATTGTTTGGTTGGTGGGAAAAGGGGATCACCAGCCAAGTCGACCTTGGGCATACATTACCCATAGGAAAACTTAGTCTAAATACCCTGGTTAGAACTGGGCGGACCACCCACTGTATTTTATTGGTTAGTTCTTTAACCAGTAAGACTGGCTTAGGGTTTTTGGATATTTATCATTTCTTTCCTTGAGTCCAGCTCAGCCCCTTTTCCCCACACGCCATTACCGTGTGTTTGACAATAAACCTAACGTGTTTCACGGTAGGTTTAGGTTGTCTGTGGTGTACGTGTCAGAGAATGAATAAGGTAAAAGAAGATTTTTTTTGTTCTCACTGTTCCTTTTCACTGTTGTGTTTTGCATGAGATATGTTACGGGTCTCGTTTCCCTCCCCCCTAGACTGCTGGGAAAAGGGGGTAACAATGGCCCAACATCCCTGTGGAACGCTTTTGACACCTTGTAGAGCATGCCCCAATGAAGTCAGGCTGTTCTGGGCCCAAAGGTACACTCAGTGTACACACACTTCAAAGTAATGTAAAGCAGTGACGTTCTCCTTTGATTGGACTGATCCATCCCATAATACATTCCACGGTTGTCGTGGTGACTCATGCAACTTTATATTTGTGTAGTTACTTCAGAGTCGGAAGAGGAAGCTAGACATCCCACTCTGTGTTTTCTGGTTCATATATATGTAAATGAACTAAGTAGACCAGACCCAGCTGCTATTGCACTGGTGTCTATGGGAGAACCACCCTGTTGAGCAGAACAGAACTGACCATAACATTTTTAATATGGTAACGGCCTGAATGAATTATCTTCATTTATCCACCATCTTTTGTTACTTAACCTAGGCTACATTCTCTTGTGAAATCAATTAATTTTTTATTTTACCTTTATTTGACTAGGCAAGTCAGTTAAGAACAAATTATTGTTATTATTGCCTGTTCAGGGGCAGAACGACAGATTTGTACCATGTCAGCTCGGGGGTTTGAACTTGCAACCTTCCGGTTACTAGTCCAACGCTCTAACCACTAGGCTACCCTGCCGCCCCATTAGCCGTTCTCAGCCATCATACTGTCAATGTGTTTCGTGTCTCTTTCCTGGAATTGGATGCTTAGTAGCCATCACACATTTAGAATGATTTAAAGAGTGTTTCTTGGAAATGTCCATTATTCACAGTTTGCTGAAAGCTATGAGTGGTTCTATACGCACGCACACACGCACGCACGCACGCACGCACGCACGCACGCACACACACACACACACACACACACACACACACACACACAGACGGTGCCTCCTGGTAGCTGTCATACCAGGCGGTGGTGATGGGAGAGTGCTAGTCTAAAGGACATGTGTGGTGTTACTCTCCAGTCTCTCAGGGATACGGTGACATCTCCCAAGCAAATGCGCCTCGCCATCTAAACTTGGCTGGCATTTACAGAGATGACTGTTTGTCTGTCTCCCAATGTGAGCTCTGGGTTTCAACAGCCCAGGATGCTGGAAGGGAATGTGGAACAGGAAATGAGGTGCTTCTCTCAGATGTTTTAGAGCTGAGAGTTTGTCTGTCTCCCAAAGTGAGCTCTGTTCGTCTGTCTCCCAAAGTGAGCTCTGTTTGTCTGTCTCCCAAAGTGAGCTCTGTTTGTCTGTCTCCCAAAGTGAGCTCTGTTTGTCTGTCTCCCAAAGTGAGCTCTGTTTGTCTGTCTCCCAAAGTGAGCTCTGTTTGTCTGTCTCCCAAAGTGAGTTCTGTTTGTCTGTCTCCCAAAGTGAGTTCTGTTTGTCTGTCTCCCAAAGTGAGCTCTGTTTGTCTGTCTCCCAAAGTGAGCTCTGTTTGTCTGTCTCCCAAAGTGAGCTCTGTTTGTCTGTCTCCCAAAGTGAGCTCTGTTTGTCTGTCTCCCAAAGTGAGCTCTGTTTGTCTGTCTCCCAAAGTGAGCTCTGTTTGTCTGTCTCCCAAAGTGAGTTCTGTTTGTCTGTCTCCCAAAGTGAGTTCTGTTTGTCTGTCTCCCAAAGTGAGTTCTGTTTGTCTGTCTCCCAAAGTGAGCTCTGGGTATCCAGTCTAAAGTTCAGCTAAGTCCCTTTTCACTTTATGATAAGTAATGAAAGAGATTATAGTGAAATGTGTTGGTGTTTGATAATGGTCACTATAGGGTCAATGAAATATAAACATCAATAAATATAAAATTAGACATTCAATCTCCATCTCAACCATCTCAATTTCTATTGGTTGTTGGTTTGTTTTGATTTTTATTTGTGTTGAGATTATTTTCTGTAATGAAAAGTGCTATACAAATTGGATAAATTATTATTATTATTATTATTATTATAATGTAAGGGTCTTTGCTTGCTAATGCCTCTCTTTCCTCATGGTAACACCTGGTACTGTATGTGTGTTACAAACCAGAAACATTCAGTACATAGTCTTCTCTCTTAAAACAGTTGACCTTGTTGTAATCCGATTATAGACTGAAACATACTGGCACACACTCTCCTTGGTGCCATCCATTCCAGTCATCCGTATGCCATACCTGTCACCTTAATATGCCATACCTGTCATCTTCCTACTCAATACTTGTCACCTTCTTAACCTCAGAACTCAAGTTCCTTCAATACTAACGAAAGGTTTCAACCTCAAAGTCTCGTGGAATTCTTTGAATGTTTGAGGAACGTTGAGCATGCTGATGACACAACGCTGGCACAAGACGCAACCCTTCCATCAAACGTCACCCCGTTCATCTCCTTCCTGTTCTTGTTTCCAAGTGATCTGTTTTTGTTTTTGTTTTTTAAAAGGGATGATTCGGATTGAAGGGAACAAATGTAACTGATGAGGAAGTGGTTGTTTATCCTCCTGGCATTTGTTTCATGCCACTGCACGGCGGTTTAATTATCATTCTGGTGATTACTAACTAGATATTAGAGATGAACAATCGTTAATAGTTGTTTGTTGTGGGATTGTGGGAAGGGGAGAGGTGGAGAGGACAGACGAGAGAGTAGAATGTGGTGGAACATTCTGACCCTAGTTTTATTTGATTATTTCATCCCAGATGACCCTACAAGTAGGCGACTGTTGACCCGTTTAAACAGATTTTTTCGCTAATGAGCTGTAATTAATGTTTATCTTCAACTGTGGTTTAATCGATGCCTGTTGGAGTTTCGTGCCCCAGCACGTTTACTGCACATTAGTCGTCTTTCACTCCAGAATGCAGCTGAAGTTTATAGAGAGACAGATACGCCCTCATAGATAATGACTGGAGCCATAATCCACTGTGAGGAGACACAATGTCACCGCAATTCCATTCTGGTCCCCTTAAATCCATTTGCACCATTCAAGTCCATTCTGGTCCACTCAAATCCATTTGCACCATTCAAGTCCATTCTGGTCCATTCAAGTCCATTCTGGTCCATTCTGGGTTCAGAGGTTAGAAGTGGAAGAGTGGATAGAAGACATGAAATTAGGAAATAAGATTTGTGGATAGAGGGAGAGAGAGAGCAGAGGGTCAGCACTGGAAAGAAGAGAGAGAGAGGGAGTAGAGCGAAGAGGAGAGGAAACTGTTGTAAGAGAAAAGAGAGAAGACGGATGCAGGGGAGAGTAGAGGATCTGACTGAGTGACAACAGTCTGGCATGGTGCCAATGTTACTTTGTTCCCCTGCCGACTGCTATTATCTACACAAGGACTTCCACACAACCTTGGCAGACACTATGCCCCCTCTCTCCCCTGGAAGAGGCTATCCCATCAGAGTGGTCTTTGGGATGGGTTGAATAGGGGTCCCCTCGCCCTGTATGAGGCCTGTGTGTGTAAACAGAGACCATGGAGAGAGCAGAGAAGAGTAAACAGGACTCATGTCAACTCTGACATCACCACAAAGACGACACTTAACAGCCTTTACTAATCTGGAAAAGCAGGATCACCTCTTCTTCTTTTTCAGACACAGTTCATTCTAGCGCGAACATAGAAGTCTTTTAAAGTTCAGTGTCTAATCTAGTTAGTGCATGTGAGTGATATGTGTGTGTGTGTGTGTGTGTGTGTGTGTGTGTGTGTGTGTGTGTGTGTGTGTGTGTGTGTGTGTGTGTGTGTGTGTGTGTGTGTGTGTGTGTGTGTGTGTGTGTGTGTCTGTGTGTGTGTGTCTGTGTGTGTGTGTTTTTGTCTTGGTCCTTGGCCTACAGTAGTACCATCCTGCCCTCATGGATATTTAAGGACCTTTGTCACCGAGCTCCAACTCTCTCCTCAGACCACTTGAACTACTACCGACGAGGCCTGGTTTCCATGATGACACGCATGGCCGGTCTTTGGGCACTGCCACGCTACAGTCCTCTGGGGAAGTTGGCTGCACCTCCACCGGTCCCCTCTAGTACACTT